>NC_037669.1:103255825-103349519 GCF_003255815.1 Theropithecus gelada
AAAAAAAAAAAAACAGAGTGAGACTCTGTCTCAAACAAACAAACAAACAACAACAACAAAAAACTGATTCTTTGGTGTGAGTGGGTTGACAGTAAACAAATAAAAAGAAAAAGAAAAAAATTAAACCGATTCTTCCTCTCACTTCTTATTTTTGTCTCTCTGGCTGCTTTATCTATGACCCCATAAGAAGAAGTTGGCATGTAATAGTTACAATACAAAATATAAATGGCTAATATTTATAGTAAAATAAATGATGCATACACACACAATCCACAATAGGATTGTCAGTTACTAGAAGGAAGGAAATTTTCCTGTATTTACAATTTCCCCTCATTATAATACCTTTTTTTGGAAGTGTGATGTTGGGACATGAATAGGGAGTGAAAAGGAAGGAAGCTCAGAAATGAATACAACTTTGAGTGCAAACTGTATATCAGCACTGCGCTAGTGCTTTTTACGTAGGTTTTATTTCACATTATAAGACAGGTATTACTGTCCCAATTTTATAGATATGTTTATAAAGAATTGGTGAAGTAAATAACTTGCATAGTCATTGGCAGAACCAGTATTTGAAGGTATGAGAGTGCCACACCTGGTAATGTGTTGGAAGGATGAAAGGACCAGGAAGAAAAGGACCTATGCCTTCCTGGGCCTCCCATTAGTGTTAGTTTAGTCAACTTTCCATGAACCTATTGATTCTTTTTTAAACTGGGTGTCTGTCTTAATCATTGTTGTATCCAAAAGAGTAAATGCATGTCTGGAAGAGTAAATAATGGTTTTTGAAGTTCCTCCTAATTTGAAACTGAAGGAATGACTTTAGCCTCAACTTAATAATAAATACTATTTGTTGACAGAAAAGATGGCCAGGTATATTCATAGGACTGTGGTTTTCTTTTAATAAAACCATTCATCCTCCCTTCAGGTGAACTTTTAAAAACAAAGAGTGTATTTCATTTTCATTAAATGTATCAAAACATCATTTTGAACAAACATATGTCTATTTTTTAAGGCATTGTACTGTTTGTTCAGTCTTTAGTGCTTTAGTATTAATAAGGACTTTTGGGATAATGACGATGTATTATTTTCCTCATTGTGGAATAGAGGGATACACCTTGTAACTGGCACCTAAGAACATAGTTTGCTGTAATCTTTTCTCTTTGTCCGCTGGTATAATTTATTCAAGAGAAACCAATTGGCAATGTAAATAGTACTCTAGAAATACCTGGGAAATGAAGCTTTTTGTTCTTCCAGAGAAGGGAGAATCTCTGAGTGAAAACCGGAATACCTTGCCATTTTCTTTCCTCCCTTCCCTTGCCTTCCCTTGTCTTCCCTTGCCTTCTCTTGCCTACCCTCCCCTCCCCCCCCTTATATCATTGCTACCAGGGTCTGTTTCCCTCATGTTTGCCGCTGTGCAAAAGTATTCAAGGTAGAAGTAATTAAAAACGACCCAAATGTTTTGCCTTTCTATATCGGAGTGGTCCTACTTGGCAGGCTCTTAGTAGAATATGTGTTTTGGAAGTTTTTGGTGTAATTAAAATTTGCCTTGAGCTTGCCTTACTGTTTTACCTAAACATATTTGTCAAATAGGTTTAGAGAAGTGCTATCAGGTATGGTAGCCACATGTAGGTAATTAAATTTAAATTTAAATTGACTAAAATTAAATAAAATTTAAAATTTGGTTTCTCAGTTGCATTTCAAGTGCTCAGTAGCCACATGTGGCTAGTGGATACTATATTAGCACAAATATAGAACATTTCCGTGGTCAGAGAAAGTTGTATTGGACAGTGCTTATTTAAGGTATAGTTTATGACTGTAAGTATACTCTCTGTCCAAATTAACTGACCTGTATGGGGGTTTATATTTTATTCTGTAGTTTTTGGAAGTCTTTTTAGGTCAATTTTTCAAATGGAGCAAGAGAAGCTCTTTAAATATAGAGGTACTATGTATCAATACTTAATAAGGTATTTTAATTTATAATTATTTTTATTAATATAAGGGACATAATTGAAACTATGACTTCATCTGTCTTTGCTGCATCTTTAATGGGGTGTGCTCTTTAGATGAGGTTTTTGAAAATGCTCTTATGTGATAGATGGAATGGAAAAAAGGCTAGAATAAAGGGAAGATTAGATATTAAACCATACATTTACCCTAGTACTCCAAATAATATTGGAAGGGGCATGTGGAGTTAACTCACCTTTGGTAAAGGCTTTTCAAACTAACCAAACTAAGGAGCCTAGAACTGATTACCACTTAATAAGCTGTACCCGTCCTGCTAGGCTAACACACATGCCCCCAAAACTTTTGTGGTATCACTTGATAAAGAAAGGGAAGAAATTTTCTTGGCTTCTTGCAGACTACATGTGTCTATTGCATAACAAAAAATGTAAATCAGTGGCCAGGCATGGTGGCTCACACCTGTAATACCAGCACTTTGGAAGGCTGAGGTGGGCAGATCCCTTGAGGTCAGGAATTCAAGACTAGCCTGGCCAACATGGCGAAACCCCATCTCTGCTAAAACAAAAATTAGCCGGGTGTGGTGGTGGGTGCCTGTGGTCCCAGCTACTTAGGGGGCTGAAGCACGAGAATTGCTCGAACCCAGGAGGCTGAGGTTGCCGTGAACTGAGGTCACGCCACTGCATTCCAGCCTGGGCGACAGAGCGAGACTCCGTCTCAAAAAACAACGACGACAACAACAACAACAAATGTAAATCAGTGATGAATTCCTAAAGATCAGAATATCTGATTAGAAATTGAGTCATAGTAGTGCTTATAAACAGACTTCAGCATAGATTTGGTCAAGGGCATCAGTCACAGCAGATGTCAACCAGGGAGTTTTGAGGCATTGATTCATTTTACAAAAATACAGCATTGATAAGCCATGAACCCAGTTGATCAGTAATGTATAGATTTTCAGTCAGTGCACATTAACACTTTGGACTTGAAATTCTGAAAGATCAGAAATTCCTTACTGTTTGAGATGAGTAGGTTTTAGGGACTAGCCATTTTATCCCGCATGACTCAGGCCTTAATACTCCATTGCTAATAGCTAAATGTGGAAAAGTTTAGAATTACATTTAATTTAGTCAACTGTTAGGCTGCAATCATTTTTTAAAAATAATCTGTTTACGGCATTATTTGAGATAACTTGACCAACTCTAAAATATATATGTAATTATTTCTAAGTATAAGTAGTTTTTCATATTAACAACACACAGGCTCTGTTTCAGGCTCTGTTTCAGTTCTTTTCTAGTTAGAGTGGTAAAAGAAAAAAAAAGAAATCTTTACAGTAAGCGCAAAATTATAATCCAAGTATTTTTAGAATCATATACTGTCTTGTTAAAATACATCAGTGATAATGTAAACACTTCTTCCTACCTGCATAAACTGATGAGCACAATGAAAAAAATGTCTTTTTTTAATGCTGAACTCAACTTCTCTTTGTTGAGTATACTTGCACATTTTTATCTTGGTATATTGAACTCTCTTGGTCTTATACAGACCATTCCAAGTGGTCTGACATACATACTCATGATAAAATAAGAACATTGCCAAGATTATTTCTACTTTCTTTCCAACCAAAGAATGTGGCTGCCCCAAAGATAAGTTGTCCAAACCCACCTGCTCTCAGGAGTTGTTGCTGTGCTGTTAACTGACTGCTCTTTGCGCAGTTCTGATAAACAACTGTCTGTTCAGCGATTAACTCTACATGTACTTTCTCCTTTCCCAGGAAGATTCGGAAAGGGCCAGGTATTCCCACCGGTCCAGTCACCATCGTCCTTATCTGGTTTGTAATAACCTATAAACTTGCCTCTGATACTTTTCCTCATTAGCTTAATGCAGTCACTCACAAACTTTTACTGTGTTTATTTTTATTTTTATCAGGGAGTTGAGGATGCATTGTCCATTCGAAGTCTTGGCAGTCACAGGGTTGGTATTTTAACTTGTCTACACAATACAAAGCTTACATGTGAACTTTCTTCAATTGCCTAAACAATCTGACAATGTTCATATATTTCTTTGCCTTTTTAAAAGAAGTATAAAATATTGGCAAAGACCTTTCATTGGAAAATGATGCTTTCTTTCAAATTATTGTCATAAGTAAATCAACTCTAAAATCATGAATACTTTAATCTATTAACATGGGTCTAATCTCTTTTTCTATAGAAGGACCTTTGATTTTGGAAAAAAATAATTAAGATTGATCTTGTAAAATAATATTTGTTTGGTTCTAACTTTCAGACTTTTCCTACTTTCATATCTTAAAAAATGACAGTTTATTAAATGCAAAATAGCTTTGGGGCTTGGATGATTAATTATAATTTTATTATGTGGAAAATTTGAACATCTGATTTGAGAAGTTCCCTGAATATGTATAGGAATTATCATGCTTTGACATTTTGATTAACATTTTATAGAATGCCCCAGGTTGTTTTTTGCATGGATTGTTATACATCAGGAGGAAGAAGAAGCTGCTCCTTAAAAACCCTCGTATTATGCCAAGACCCTAATTTCTCTCTTAAAAAAGTATACTTTAAACCTTAAAGCGGTACTTTTATTTTGCACATTGATAATGCTATGTGTATACTTGCTTTTTTTCCATTTTATTTTATTTAAATTTTTAAAATTTTAATAGCTTTTAGGATACAACTGCATTTTGGTTACAATGTTATATGTATACTTCCATGTAGTTTTTTTAATCAGTAAGATGATCTTACATGTTGAAGTCTCTATTTGTTAGTTTTCCCTGACTCTAATTTTCTTTCCACCTTGTATAAATGATAAAAATAGACTCTAATAAACTGAGTGTGCTCTGGCATACTAGTTGTTGACATGTTTATATTCATAAATATAAACTCCAGGCTGGCTATTTTTCTTGGTGAATGTTCTCCAGGCTGGTTATTTTTCTTGTCGAATGTAATGTACTGTCTTTTTAGAGTAAGTTACTAAACTGGTTACTAAATCAGGAATATTTTAGTTATAAAACTTTAGATTTTTAAGAATATTGGCCAGACACGGTGGCTCACACCTGTAATCTCAGCACTTTGGGAGGCCGAGGCAGGTGGATCACCTGAGGTTGGGAGTTCACGACCAGCCTGGCTAACATGGTGAAACCCATCTCTACTGAAAATACAAAATTAGCCTGGTGTGGTGGCACATGCCTGTAATCCCAGTTACTTGGTAGGCTGAAGCAGGAGAATTGCTTGAATCTGGAAGACGGAGGTTGCAGTGAGCCAAGATTGCACCATTGCGCTCCAGCCTGGGCAACAAGAGCGAAACTCCATCTCAAAAAAAAAAAAAAAAAGAATATTAACAGATCGTTACAGAAATCTAAGATAATTGGCAGCCTATAAATGATTTTACAGTAGAAAAATTTTAATAGTGAATTCATCATACTTCTCCCTGGAGATATAGTACTTTGTTTTTTTCTCTTTAAATATTTTGAAAAGGCCGGGAGCGGTGGCTGACATCTGTAATCCCAGCACTTTGGGATGCTGAGGTGGGCAGATCACCTGAGGTTCAGAGTTCCAGACCAACCTGGCCAACATGGCAAAAACCCCCATCTCTACTAAAAATACAAAAATTAGCCAGGTGTAGTGGCTAATGCCTGTAATCCCAGCTACTTGGGAGGCTGAGGCACGAGAATCAGTTGAACCCATGGGCGGAGGTTGCAATGAACTGAGATCGTGCCACCGCACTCCAGCTTGGGTGACAGAGTGAGCCTCTGTCTCAAAATAAAAATTAAAATAATTATTTTGTAAAGAATGATATAGGGAGTCAGTCAATAAAAGCTTTAAAGTTGAGTCTTAAAGGCTGTGAAAATAATCCTCTTCTTGTATTTATGGCTTTTTCCTTTTGCTTTTCATTATAACGTTCGTAGTGTGTATTTTTACACAGTTGTTATTAAGCTGCTTATTTGTAAATTTGTATGTGACCTTAGGAAACTTGATTATATATTTGTTTAACTTAAAGGTAGAACCAGCAAAATTTGAACATTTGGGAGCCTTTAAAACAAATCTGCAAAAAAAAAGAAATCTGCAGTTAAACTGATAATAACTGTATACCCAGAATGTATATAAAGTAATCAGGTTGATTTTATTTTTATGGCATTTGTATCATTAAACAAATTTAAGATATAACTGCAGTATTTAATTTCATTATGTTAATTTTGAAAATTTGTTAATATGGGATATAATAAAACTCCCAGTATTTAAAAACGTCAATGTATAAATGTAAAAATTAATAAAAGTTTTACATCCTAGAGGAGATTCTAGTACATTACTCTCTGTAAGTGTACATCTAGCACAGTTTAAATGTTTAGACTTCCCTGGAAACAAGTCTGAAAGCTCACTACTAATTTCATTTAAAAGAAATATAGTTGAGATAAAACATTTTCTGTTTTACCCAAACAATATTGAGAGTTCTAAGTTTTCATCAAATTATTTGCTTTTAAAATAACTTCTCCTTTAAGCTGAATATGTTAGACAACTTTTGTCCTCTGTAGAAATAAATGTGATGGCCTAAAACACTGACCTAAATTTCCTTGTGGTTTGCTATATAATTTTGGAGTTATGCATTTCTCAGCCAGTTATTTTTAAAAACTTAAGGCCGTGTATTAAGAGGTCTAATACTTTCTGAACGTAGTATTTGATGTGTGAACATTAGCAGTACCTGAATGTGAGGTGGATATATCTATGGTCTTATGGTGCATTCTTAGGACTTTAGATTTCTCCTTTTGTCCAATTAACTTTCATATACTATCTTTTTGAAAGGTGGCTTACCAGAAGCTATCTGGGCTAGAAATGTTGGTGTCAGTGCTATAGACATTATGTATAAAAATAAAAACAGCAAAGGTAGTTCTAGACTGTGAATGGTAGGATTGGGGGAGGGATGATTACATCAAAGTTAGGAATTTAGAATTGAAACAGTCTGTGTCTATTAGTTTTATATAATGATTGGATTATTAATAGTGCAGAACATTAGTAGCTGCTTGGTCATTGCTTTATACATTGAAATACAAGAAGACAGTAAGGTAGAGATCCAAAATTAGAAAATGAAGTGATCTTGACCAGACACAGTGGCTCATGCCTTTCATCCCAGCACTTTGAGAGGCTGATGCAGCAGAATCACCCAGGAGTTTGAGATCAACCTGGGCAATGTAGTGAGAACTTGTCTCTACTAAAAATAAATAAATAAAAATAAAATAAATTAGCTGGGTATGGTGCTGCACGCCTGTGGTCCCAGCTAGTTGGGAGGCTGAGGTGGGCAGATTGCTTGAGCTGTCCAGGAAGTCGAGGCTGCGTTGAGCGTTGATTGTGCCATAGCATAAAAACGAAGAAAAAGCGATCTTGATTGAATCAGAGCAGTAGGGATAAATTGCCTTTTCTCGTTGGTGGAGATTTTTACTGTTGCATGTATTTAGTTATTATTTATATACCAGTAGCCTTGGTATAATTTTAATGAATTTAATTTTTAAAATATACTTACAATTTTGTGTTTTATCATTTACTATTACACTGTTTAATTCCATTGAAGAACCCATCGAAGGATATAACTGGGACACTTTGGAGCAGAGCCAGTACACCCAAAAGGAAAGACACCATGGTGTGTAGCCCAGGAAAATGTGTGGTATTAGTGTTGTGCATTCACTTTTGACTTCCAGCGTCCTGGATATTTGAGTAATAGGTACATTCTGATAGAAATTAACACTTGATGAACTTTGTTTGCTGTATGTATTTTCTTTCTAGTTTGTTTCCTAATGAAAACTTTCAGTCAAGTTTGACAGTTAAAATTTCTTTAAAAGATTACAATAGCAAATTTTGGATTTTTTTTGCTCTATAGTTATAGCATCAAAAATTTGAAAATGAGCCCTTACTATTTTCACTTTTCCTCCTTTGATGAATCTTTCTTATTTTACAACAATATAAATGCCAACTTTTACTTATTGGGGTGACTTTTTTTGTTTGCCCATTGTTTTAGTGGCAGTTGGTATGCCCAAATTATGGATTTTCCTACCAGATAGATTCAACATTTTTTTAAAAACCAGCTGAATTCTACGTTATATTTTGGAAAAGGAAAATTGAAACAGGTTAATTCCAGTTTGGCTTGTTAAATCCTGTGCCTGTGTAAAATGCCACTGGTGCTACAGAAAGGATGATAAGAGTAAAGACAGCTACCCTTTTCCATGAACTTACCTGATTTGGAGGATGGAATAGCTTGTGTGCTAGAATGTGTGACTTGAGTAATATACATTTTGGTCATGGAGGTTTTTTTTTTTTTTTTAACAAAAGGGTTAGATATAAAATATTTAGAAATTTCCATAGAGAAGCAACTTTATTTTTGGGGAAGTGTCACTCCATGGTAAGTGACATTT
Organism: Theropithecus gelada; assembly: GCF_003255815.1. NCBI lineage: Eukaryota > Metazoa > Chordata > Mammalia > Primates > Cercopithecidae > Theropithecus > Theropithecus gelada. The sequence continues at coordinate 103,264,200 of NC_037669.1, forward strand.
TACTACTACACAGTTTAACAAATGCATACTATTATGTATTTTGGAAAATTTTGTAACAAGATTTTGTTACACATGTATTAATAATATTTTTTTATTGCTTATGTTTTCTGTTAGTTTCAGGATAATATAAGAAAAGCATTCGGTACAGATATTTTGCTCCAATAAAATTGGTGTTTATTACAATAACATTTTCAATGAATTTATACCAGTGGTAAAATGGTACCACTTAGTCTGATACTTATGGAATTTATTTTTTGAGGTTTCTGCAATGTTTTTTATAAATGACCATTTCATTAGGCATGAAAGGAAGGGCTTTATTTTGACTGAACTATTATTTTAATGTTTTATTAGAACTAGATTATATAATTTGATTTTGTGATATATTTTAAGCTTTTTAAAAATTGTGATCTCTACAAGGAATACATTTTACACCGTAAGTCAGTATACACATGAAGATTCATGCATGTGGATTTGTATATATGTAAAAGTATAGAAAATACGTTATTGAAACAAAAGTTTCACAAAATGATATTTGCACTTACTTTGCACAGCACCCTCTAATATTTTCTCTTCTAGTTTAGTTTTTAAAATGCTGGTTGAGGGCAGGGTACAGTGGCTCTTGCCTGTAATCCCAGCACTTTGGAAGGCTGAGGTGGGAGGATTACTTGAACCCAGGAGTTCAAGACCAGCCTGGGCAACATAGCAAGACCCCATCTCCTAAAATAATAATAATAAAAAAATTAGCTAAGCATGGTGGCATGTACCTGTAGTTCTGCAGTTCCAGGTACTTGGGAGCCTGAAATGGGAGGTTCACTTGAACCCAGGAGTTCGAAGTTGCAGTGAACTGTACTGTACTCCAACCTGTACTCCACTCTACTCCATCCTGGGCAAAAGAGTGAGACCCTGTCTCAAAAAAAGCTGGTTGAAGCTACTAAGTTGATTTTAGGAACTACTGATGAACTGTAACCTATTGGGTTTTTGAATAGTATTCCTTAAAATTTTAAATGAATATAAGGGTTGGAAAAGAAAGATATTTTTACCAAACAATTAGTATTTAAACTACCTAAGGAACTTGTTCATTGCCTTTATTTGTTTTATATATGACTTTCTGGGTAGATAGCTTAAAAATATAAACTAGAATGTTTAAGAAACGATGTGTGAAAGCCATAAATCTATGTAGTTACTATTTGTTTTTTTTTCCTGGATTTGAAATGTGATATTACACATACTATCTTTTTAAAAGGCTCCTACATGAAATATGCGTGTTCTGGTCTTATGACTTTTGTATATTTTTCTTTGATTTATATTCTGTGTCACACCTGTGTGATACTGTGCAGTTCACACTTTGACCAGATTTCTCAAAGTGAGAAATCAGCATTTTCTTGAGGAAGGACAATTTTAGGTGTTTGTTCACAAGCAGATCCAAGGGAATGTTCCCCATCTTGGTGCTGCAATTGTTCTTTTGTAAGCTTGACCATGCTAGTTATGTGTGCTTGCCTTATTGCCTGTTCATTCTTTGCTTTTGCCACTTTTCAAACAATAGGAAATGATGTTAAAAGTGATAATAATTTTCTTAAAAAGCACTTTTGACTTTAGAATGCTTAATTCTTGTATTTAAAGGCTCCCTTAGGATGTTTTGTGCTATAGTGTACTGAGATTGAATCATATCACTATTAGTGATTATGAATTTTGTTATTTAAAAGAAAAATAAACATACAGTTTTGAATATACATACAGTTTAGCAATACTTTATACTAGGAAAGAGTAGGAGGAAGAATATTTTTTTTAATTCAGCTGGATTAGCTTTCATGTTTAATAATTTTTTCTTTTAAAATAGTGCTGGATTTTTAATAACCTCAAATATTACTTCTTCTCTTCTTTATATTTCTGAATTTGGAAACAAACCAACTTTCATGTTCTGCTGAAACCCAGTATGATATGTTCAAGGATAGATCATCAAGACTTTCATCATTAGTATGTAGTGCATGACTTTGTGTTATATTTGGAGTTTTGCTTTATAAACATCTGTTGATGCTAATTATAGAATATGACTAACTTTCATGGCTTTATTACGAACTTTTGGGGAAAATGTGACTAACAAAGCAAAAAGCTAATGTTTTGTGGTTGTGGCATGAATAGTAATTTTTTTCTTTAGGATTTCAGAATTAGACACAAGTTATTCTTATCTATTGAGGACTAGGATTGGTAGTAATATCTTTTTTTTTTTTTTTTTTTTAAATTTTAAAGATAGGATCCCTCTCTGTCAACCAGGCTGGAGTGCAGTGGTGCAATCATAACTTACTGACTGCAACTTTGAACTCCTGGGTTCAAGGGATCCTCCCATCTCAGCCTTCTGAGTAGCGAGTACTATAAACATGTGGCAACATGCCCATCTAATTGTTTTACTTTTTTTGTAGAGATGGGGTTTTGCTATGCTGTCCAGGCTGGTCTCGAACTTTTGGTCTTAAGTGATCCTCCCACCTTGGCCTCCCAAAGTGCTGGGATTACATGTGTGAGCTATCATGCCCAGCTGGTAGTAATGTATCTTAAAACGATGAGCCACCCACCTAACATACTAATTGTCATTCTAACACTGTTATAAACATGTCTTAATGTTGAGCACAAGCCCTAACTGTGTTTTATGTCATATATCACAAGCTAGCAGGTGTGAAGTTGCTAGATAGAAAACATCCAGTAGTGTTAGAGGACACCTAAGACATCAGTTTATGTCCATACATTTTGGTTTGATTTGGTTAGTTTTTTATGGTATGTCATTAACCAAGGAATTTAAGTTATAGCTTGTTTTTCTTGGGTTAATATTTTGTCATTAGGTTGCCTGAGTTTCTAAATTACATAGACATCTCTTAAAATGTTCAGAGTAATATATAAAAAGATGCATATTCAAAAAAAAGAAAAATGAATTTTTAATCATTGATTGGGGATACAACCATATATATGTGAGATGGTTTACCTAGAGCAGTCTGTTGCCTTTGGCTCTTGATAGGTAGGGCACTTCTAGCCACACCTTCTTATTTCAGGCAAGTAGTACGTACCTAGATTAGATTTCTTATCTACCAATTTACCTATTTAGTTTGCTGGCCTTAATTTTCCCATATGTACTTGGCTCTGTACTCCTAGGAAAAGTTAGATATTGAGACAATCCTGCCTTCAAGGGACCCTTTTATAAGGTGACCATTTATGGTATGCTGGGCAATCCATACCATGTTGGTTGTTTCCCTCCTGAGCATTACATACTGTGGATTCACTAATTTGGGTTAAGAGTACTGTCTGGGACTGGGACAGTTTAATGTCATGTTCTTCGTTCTCTCAGTCCTGTTTTAATTGTTCCAAAAGATTGCTATTTGACCTTTAGGGAAGGAAGACTATAGAAGGAAATGAATTATCTTGTTACCTATATCCTTATAAAGAAGATGGGGGGGGCAGGAGTGGTGTCTCCTGCCTGTAATCCAGCATTTTGGGAGGTTGAGGCAGGAGGATCACTTGAGACCAAGAGTTCAAGACCATCCTGGATAACATAGCAAGACATTGTCTCTACCTGTCCCCCCAACCCCAAATTAGCTGAGTGTAGGGGTACATACCTGTGGTCTTACCTACTCAGGAGACTGTGGCAGGAGTCCAGGAGTTCTAGGCTGCAGTGAGCCATGATTGTGCCACTATACCCCAGTCTGGGTGACAGAGCAACACCCTGTTTCTACTGAAAAAGAAAAAAAAGAAGCCAGAGGGACTCAAGTGTGGCATGAAGGTCTCCACAAATATCCTGCCTGGCTCTTAGTTCTAATCAGGTTTTCTTTAGCTGGCCAGACACAGAGATGCTTGGCACAGAGGGAGGTGAGGGAGGAATGCAAATGTGTAGAGGGGCCAGGTAGCCTAGCTAGTAAAGTGCAGTGAATTGTTTACTAACCTTTGGGAAATAAATTGCATGTAAACTATTGTGTATCTCATATAGACCTTTGTGCATATAATTTCAAGATGAATTTTATTAAATTATTTTCATAACTTCCCTATGCAATCATTGAAGTTAACTTGAAATATTTACTTCCAGAATCATTCTTATAGTCACTCTCATGGAATGAAGAAGAGGTCTTCTGGTTCTCATAAAGACCCACTGGTTAGTTCTGTTGTGTCTCATATCACAATTCACAAAGTACTATTAGGAACTTAAGGATTATGATTATGATTGCTTTGGTGTGCTACTAGGGCATTATTGAAACTTGATAATCTGCTGAAACATGATTTATCAGAAATTTAAAAATAATTTTGTTTTCATTTGCAAGTTTTAGTATTAACAAATGCAAACCCCAGCAGGCAGAGTTAGTATTATATCACAAGAAGCTCATTAACAAGTATTTTCATTTATGAATTGTCCTTTGGAATATACCTGAAGAATAGGTTTAGTAAGATTCTCATCCTTATTTTAGGAATTTGAATTGATTTAGTTGTGGCATTATGGGCAGTAACTAAACTCACAAATAGGTTTCATTCTAAAAGTTTGTGTTTTGGAAACTTGGAATGCATTTTCTCATTTCTACAATAAATGTGTAATGGCAAAGTTTCCATACTAGCTTGCTGAAAACTCGTTAATCTATAATGTAATTAAACTGCAGAATGAATATACTCTTTATTCTAGTCACTTTGCAAAACAACATTTCTTTTTTCTTTTTCTTTTGTTCTTTTTTTTTTTTTGTGAGTTGGAGTCTCGCTCTGTCTCCCAGGCTAGATTGCATGGTGCAATCTCGGCTCACTGCAACCTCCACCTCCCAGGTTCAAACAATTCTCCTGCCTCAGCCTCCCAAGTAGCTGGGATTACAGGCATGTGCCACTATTCCTGGCTAATTTTTGTATTTTTGTAGAGATGGGGTTTTGCCATGTTGGCCAGATGATCCTCCCGCCTCAGCCTCCCAAAGTGCTGGGATTACAGGCATGAGCCACAGTGCCTGGCCGCTAAACAAATTTCTGTGAGGAAAGGAATATCTCCAGAATGCCCACTTGGTACATTGGGAACACCCATTTCCTGTTAGGTTGCAACAGTACTGGCAAAGGAAGTGCAGTCCCAACTCTTTGCTAATTCATAATTCAGGGTTCCCATGGGTTGGATGGGGAGAGGGTTGGAAGGCTTTGGTTGGTAGAAGGAAGGAGAGAAGGGAGAATGTAATGGGGAGGACATTAACGAGAGGCCCTGGAAGGTAAGGTCTTGGGATCTCTGGGGAAAGGTGAACCTTAGTGCCTAGTTGAGGGTGTGAGTTGGGAGTGAAGAGTGGTGTGGGAAGGCAGGGCTAGGGGTGGTAGGGGTGGGGTGAGAGTAGGGGTATCCTCAACTGCAGTGTCAACACTGGTGGAGTCTTTAAATCAGAAATTGCCTAAATTTGCTTAACCTTGAGTGAAAAAGATGGCTAGAGAAGTTGGGAAGGGAATTTTATAGATGGTTTTCTCTCCCTCAGTTAGCTATAATGTATACTATTATTGTTTATTTTGTGCATTGTATAAATGAACCTGCCATAGTGTTTTAGATCAAACCACATTTATTGTACTCTCTCTTTCATTTTGGTAATTTGTCAGTTTATTTTGACAAGTAATGGGACTAGGAAACGTTTGGAACCAAATACATAGCTCTTTAACCACTTCTGTGGCTTTGCCAGATGGATTGTAAAACTGGTAATTATTCAGTGGTCCAGGAGTGTTCAAGGACATTCTTAAGAATGGCACGAGAATAAATTGTTTTCATTTCATTTTGTCTGAGAGTTTATTGTCTTGTTTTTAAATTTAAAAAGTTAGTAATATCTTTGTTTTAGGGGCTTGAAATAATTGTTACTTTGACTTAATGTGATATGATGATTTAAAAACATTATTTTGGAGAAGAAGGGATTTGGCAATATCACATTTTGCCTTTGTGTGTTCAGTTTTACCTTTGTGTGTTGTTAGGTTATTAACATTTAACCTAAGAAAAATGTGTTTAATTTTGCTTTTTGCAGAGTGGCCTCTACTTTGACCAGAGAAACTATAGCAGTCTTAGACATAGCAAACCCATCTCTGCCTACTACACTCGGGTTTGTCTAAAGTTTTTTGGCTTTATGTGTTTTCTAATCTCCCTGTTTTGCATTTTGACTAGCTGTAAATAATCTGTAAATGGCTACGTATATACTAGTTTTTGGTAACTGAATTTATATAGTCTGTGGGAGTCTCTTTAAACAACGGGAACTATTGAATCATCATGTTTATAAATCAGTACCATTAAAAAAATTTTTTAATGAAAATGTTTAAATGTACAAAAAGTTCAAAGACTAATATAGTGAATATCACATACTTGTCATTTAGATTATATAATTCATTATATTTCCTTTATCACATAAGTATCTATTTGTCCCTCTAACCATCAATTCATCTTAGTTTTTGATACATTTCAAAATAAGTTGTAAGCTTCCATATACTTCAGAGTGGGTACCCTTTTAAAAAAGCTTATATATAAAAATGTAAACTACATGTGACATGAGAAGAATGTAGTTATTTAATGTTAGAATCTCCTGTTTTTTTAAAGACATTTGACACATCATACATTTAAGACACATTAAATGTATGGCACACAGTACATTTAAAATAATTTTGTTTAAAAAACCTGCACACACAACTTAAGTACTCTTATTTTTCATCTCTGATTGGGTTTGGTGAAAAAGAACTTGAAAAGTATGTCCTCAGATGACATCAGGAAAAGCAAGATTTAATTCCTTTAAAAACATGCTGTGTCCTTTTAGTGCATGGATTCATTGACTGGTACAATTTATCTAATTCAACTAAGGCACTTTGTCCATGGCTTGTTTTGAAGAACAGGTTTTCTAATCTATTTGGAAAAGAGTGTTTGTAGTGCTAACTTGGAGCTTATTTATCTGGTTCTCCAAAAATCAGTCTAAGCCAATTAGGAGTTGGTCATAAAATCACTGAAAATATCATAGGAACTGGGTGAGTGGGATGTGGCCACTGTTTGCCACACTCCCAGTGCCATGGCCCTCTTTCCCTCAGTGTTTTCTTACTTACCATTCCATATCCTAACAATAATGCTTGAAGACCAATAGGACATAAACATATTTATAATTTACAGAAAACTGTTCCAACTGTTTTTATTTCTTATCCCTTACAAATGATATTCAAAACAATTTCTAATGACTTAAGTTTTTCTTATTTCTTGTGTTTCTTAACTACCTTAAGCACTCAGGAATTGCTAATGAATTATGGAGTATAAAATCATAAACTTAAATCCTCTGCATTTGTGATGGTGAGACCAATTCATCTTTGTTTTTTGTTTTTGCTTATTTATTTTGTTTTTGTCTCTTAGCAGTCTTCTTCCCTGTACAGTGACCCTCTGGCAACATATAAGAGTGACAGGGTTAGTACTTTCTGAGGAATTTTCTGCCTTCAGAGCTACCAGTTGCTTTTTTTCGGGTTTAATAATGCACTTTTTTCTTAGGCCTCTTCTACTGCAAATTCTGGTCTGCTGAGAAGTGCCAGTCTGGTTTGTATTTTCCTCTTCCAGTGTGTGCAGTGCTGGTGGGGTCAATGTCATGGTGCTAACTCTATGGCTTGACAGCTTTTCTCCAAAATAGTTAATGATTTTAATGTCATGTGTACTTCAGATTGTGCTGCCTGTGCTTAAAATATAAAACTTTAGGGTATTAAAAATGAGCATATTCCCTTCACAGAGGGCTGTTGGTAGCCCTTGCTTAGAATCAGTTTTTTCGTAGAGAAGATAGATTTGCTTGAGTCCCACCACACTCACATACTTTTGTGAGATGGCTGCTTGTGGAAAGGATATTGTTTTTCTTTGGGACAGTTATGATCTTGGCCTCTGATACTAGGATCTAATAAAGCAAGCTGACTAGAACAGTAAAAGCAATAGCTCTGTGTAATGTGTGAGCTGTGAATTTGTTGCTTTCAAGCTGTTTGTTGTGTTGTGGCCTGTTCTAGTGGACTGGGATCCTGAGGTTTTATAACTTAATTTTATTGTTGTAGTGGGCAAAATACGCTTTGTACCTCAGTTTCCTTTCCTGCTCTGTTTCCTCTTTTGAGGAAATACATTTATACGTGTTAATTCTCCCAGTTTCATAACATGATGGTGAAAGAAAATACTGTAACCAGAGGTAGTTTTTTTAAAAATGAAGTGTAAGGTTGATAGCAATTTATGCATATAAATGAGTATTACCGCCGGGCGCGGTGGCTCAAGCCTGTAATCCCAGCACTTTGGGAGGCCGAGACGGGTGGATCACGAGGTCAGGAGATCGAGACCATCCTGGCTAACACGGTGAAACCCCGTCTCTACTAAAAAATACAAAAAACTAGCCGGGCGAAGTGGCGGGCGCCTGTGGTCCCAGCTACTCGGGAGGCCGAGGCAGGAGAATGGCGTAAACCCGGGAGGCGGAGCTTGCAGTGAGCTGAGATCCGGCCACTGCACTCCAGCCTGGGCGACAGAGCCAGACTCAGTCTCAAAAAAAAAAAAAAAAAAAAGAGTATTACCGCCCTCAGGGTTTTCACTTTGGGAAGCTATACACTTATATTATTCTCCAAAACTTTTTTGGTACCGAGTATTGTGAAAACATTAAGTCATTTTCAAAACAACCTTGATGCTAAATAGCTAAGTAATATTTCCTTTGTTCCTTAGGCATCATTGTACAATGGTGGATTATATAACCCTTATGGTTCTCGAACTGTAAGTCTAAATAGGGGAAGGTGGTGAGGAGGAGGGAAATGTGGGTGGGCACAGTTTACTTTCAAAGAAAAAGTCAAAAATTAAAAAAAAAAAAGAGTACACAAAGAAAAAGTTATTTAATCTGATCTGTAATTACTCTCTAAGCTGTGATCAAGTCATTCAGCTAGCCAGTTGTGACTCTCACCCAAGCCGTGATAAAATGCCTGCTGGAAATCATGGCTTCAAGTATTAGGGAAATACACAGAAAAACCACTTTTCTTGTTCATTAGTTCCTCCTGAAGAAGTTCTGAGCAGCACTTCTCCGGGCATCCCCTTCTTCTTCTCTCCCTCTAGCCAAGGGCTGGTAGATCTTGAGGGTGGGGATGAGGTAGAGTTCTAGACCACTGGATAATAGTTAACTTTATCTTGAGAACCAGGGGCAAGTTAGGTCCATGGTCCTTAATGTATTCTCATTAGAAAAATGAGGTGTTCATTGTTGTAAAACCTTTCTTCTTGGGAACTTTATAGCCATCTGAATGCAGTTATTACTCATCAAGAACGAGTTCAGCCCGAAGCAGTCCAGTGGTGAGCTGTCTAGTCTCTGCATGCTTTGTAGAAATTTTTGATTGTTGCATTAATCTGTACTCACTGTTTAGAATAGTGAGGATATGGTGTGATTCACTTTGTTGTGTATGGATTAGGTGTTCCCTTAGTACATAAACTCAAGCACTAATTTGTCCTAATAATTGGTAATTTCTCTATAAATGTGACTTAGCATGTAATTTCTTAAACGAGTCTCTAACCAGTGCCATTAGAATTTTTTAAGTTTTTATATTTAATTTTCATTTGTGTAGAACTTCTTGTCTTTCAGTGATGATAATTCAGTGTATAGGTTGACTATCCTGTGTTTCTCCTTTCCATCTTTACATTCTGCACATTCAGCCATTTCACCTGCTTGCTAGCACTTCTATCAGTGCAGTGAAAGGAGAAGAAATAAAACAAACTGATTTAAAAAATATATTATACAAAAGACAAAACTGGGACAATTATAATTACCTAATCTTTCTGGAGTATTTTTTAAAATTTGTAAAAATAATATTAGTTAAGGAAAATTCAAAGTAAAATTCCCCAGACCCCTCCTTCCCAATTTTCCTTCCCCAAATATAATCTCTGTTCTACAATAACCTTTCATAGATATTTTATGCATATATGAGTGCTCTTTATTTTGAGTGCAAATAGGTTCATATTACATATTGCTCCTCAATATATTTTCTTTCTTTAAAGTAGCTTTCTGTATCAGCACCTATAAATTTATTTCATTCTTTCTTTTTTTGATAAAAATTTTCAACAAGTAAGCCGTGTCCCTTAGTTTTTCCACTTCATGTCTCTTAGAGATAGTTTCATATTAGCGCATTCTTTTTAATGGCAATATATTCCGTTAGTGCGTAAGTATACATTTTAAAAGTCATTTCCTGGCTGGGCACGGTGGCTCACACCTATAATCCCAGCACTATGGGAGGCCGAGGCGGGCAGAGCACCTGAGGTCGGGGGTTCAAGACCAGCCTGACCAACATGGTGAAACCCCACCTCTACTAAAAATACACAATTAGCCGGGTGTGGTAGCACATGCCTGTAATCCCAGCTACTTGGGAGGCTGAGGCAGGAGAATCGCTTGAACCCCGGAGGCGGAGGCTGCAGTGAGCCAAGATCGTGCCATTGCACTCCAGCCTGGGCAACAAGAGCAAAACTCTATCTCAAAAAAAAATAAAAAGTAAAAAAATAAAAAGTCATTTCCCTGTGATGGACATTAGATTGTCATATTTTTGCTACTATAGACACTTACACAATGACCATTCTTATCCAAGTATATTTTTGTGTACTTACATGGGTAAATCTGCAGGGTAAATTGTGAATCATGAAATGATGGGGTCAAAGAGGATATGCATTTAAATTATGATGTAAATTACCATGTTGTCTACCAAAAGGACTGTACTGATTTACATTCCCAATGGCAAATGATGACTTTACGAGCTACCTTGTTATCCTTGATAATGTCAAAACTAGAGAAATAATTAAAGCAATTTTTTAAAGGTCATCAAAGGTTAATTTGTGAAGTGGAATAGGTGAGCTATATGGGTTTTCTTTTACATACATGTTTGTCTCAGTTCTACCATTTCCAAGTGGCACTGCTTAAAAATGCCACTGCTGTATTTAACAAAAGTTATACAGGGATGTTTAAGAAGGTAAGAACTTTTTTCACATAAGAAGGAAGTTTACTTCTAACCTACCCTGTAATAAAATTCCACTTGGCAATTGTTGGACCTGGTAGCATTTTTAGTTTCCTGAGTGTGGTGGTCACTTGCAAATAAAATTTGATTTTATACACATACACACATAATTTTTAAAATTTTAATATGTATATATTTTTCTTTAGAGACAGAGTCTTGCTCTGTCACCCAGTCTCTAAAGTGCTGTGGTGTGATTTTGGCTCACTGCAGCCTCTCCCTTCCAGGTTCAAGCAATTCTCCCACCTCAGCCTCCCAAGTTTCACCATGTTGGCCAGGCTGGTCTCAAACTTCCGACCTCAGGTGGTCCACCCACCTCGGCCTCCGAGTTGGGATTACAGGCATGAGCCACCATGCCTGGCCTATTTTTAATTTTTATTTAGAGAGGGTAACTTTCTATGTGGCCCCTGCTGGATTCGAACTCTGGAGCTCAAGTAACCCTCCTGCCTCAGCCTCCTCAGTAGCTGGGACTGCAGGTGTGTATTACTGTACCCAGCTTATATTTTCATTCACTTGTAGGATCTTGTCCTTATAGGCTGGCTAGATCCTATTTCATTTGCAGGTTGGGTCAGAATGACTATTTTGTGATGCCAGAATGGTTTCTTAGTGATGTTAGAATGGAGATAAACTACACATACTGAAGATGAGTCTTTGGCTGGTAAAGCAAGAAGATGACAGAGCCATGTAGGGTGATGTTAGCAACATCTCCACTAGTTGCATAGTAATGAATAAAGGAAAATAAGAACCATTACTTTGTTGTCCCTGTTGTAGGAATTTCTGTCATTGACTTACATTGTTTCGCTTTAAAATATTATTTTATTTTCTCTCTCAAGCAAAAACATTAAGTATATTTATTGACCCCTGATAGGATCACAAAGGGCCCAGAGGTTTAAAAGTATGAAATCCCTAGCTGGTTTCAGTTGGCTTACTATGCACCTCCCCTTCTTTACTTTTTTGAGATGGAGTCTTGCTCTGTTACCCAGGCTGGAGTGCAGTGGCATAATCTCTGCTCACTGCAACCTCCGCCTCCTGGGTTCCAGCGATTCTCCTGCCTCAGCCTCCCGAGTAGCTGGGATTACAGGCATCCGCCACTATGCCTGGCTAATTTCTGTATTTTTAGTAGAGACGGGGTTTCACCATGTTGGTCAGGTTCGTGTTGAACTCCTGACCTCAAGCAATCCTCCCGCCTTGGCCTCCCAAAGTGCTGGGGTTATAGGCGTGAGCCCCCGCACCTGGCTTTCTTTAATTTAACTTAAATAAAATGTAAGGTTTTACTTTATTTGTGCTTTTTGGAAATGTCTCCTGATTTTTAATAGCAGTTTATTATGCCTTGTACCAGCTTTTCTATTAATATATAGGGTGCACAATAGATTATACCAATTATGCTGCTTATATCATTATTCGTATGCATCTCAAAACCTTCCTTAATGTGCTTATAATGAGGTAACACCATAGCAAAATTGTGTCTTTGTCATTATCTGCATTTAATATCTATAGTTTACCAATGATGACACCGCAAGCATTGTGTCTTCTGATCGTGCCAGTCGTGGACAAAGGGAGAGTGTGGTGAGCGTGATTTGCATGCAAAGAAATAAGATGAGTTTTAAATAACAACAATGCATGCTCATGTGAAATCTGTTGTAAAGTGAAATTTGCATTTGACAATAAGAGCATTTTCCTCAAATTTAGTTATATAAATAATTTGCCTTATAAAACATGTTGAGCACACACGTTCTCTGTGGGCTGTGCAAGCTTTCATTAATAACTTGTCTTTTTACATCTCTTAGGAGTGAGTCATTATTTGAAAAGTTTTTACTTGTTATTCTTTGTTGCTGTTTTATGCACATGTGTGTGCAGTTCACCAAAGACAAATTTCTTCAGCAAAATTAATGTTTCCATATTGTATAAAACTCATAACTATGGATTACAAATCATGTTACCATTAATTGCTTTCTATATTGTTGTATTTAGATTTAATCGATGTTTATCCATCTGTTAAGACCTGTAATCCAGGCATGGTGGCTCATGCTTATAATCCCAGCTACGTGGGAGACTGAGGTGGGAGGATTGCTTGAGCCCAGGAGTTTGAGCCTGCAGTGAGCTATGACTGTATCACTGCACTCCAGCGTGGTGAGCAAAATGAGCCTCTGCCTCTCAAAAAAAAAAAAAAAAAAAAAGCTGGTGAATTTAAGAATTGCTGATGACAAAATTTAAAAATTCTAGTCTTAGACATTCAATTGGATAATAATTGTAGAGGCAACAAATAGCTATATTAGAATACAAATGATATAATTTCAGGTTATTCTTTAATGAAGCTGGAAATTTTACAGAAAACTGATGACATTTTAGTTATATTTAAGAAATTGGTTTGGAAAATACATTGTTGAGGATGGTATGTCAGCTTAGAGCTAGAATAAAGAGCATAAGAGGCTGTAATTCCTTAAAGAAAAATAGGCCATTTAACATGAGTTACGTTATGTGAAAGATTATAAACCCGAGTTTTCATAGAGAAGGGGAACATTAAATGTTGGAGAGATTTGTTACCAAAATTCATTTATTTAATTAAAGCAGTTGTAGTTCCTTAGCAAACCAGCTAATGATCATGCTTACAACTGAAGGAGAAATAATATACCACAATACCTAAAAACACCTTGGAACGCAGTGGAGTGGAAAGGGCAGGGACTCTAAATAATGATGCTTGGGCTTGTATCCACTTCTACTACCTATTAGTGTGTAAATGGCAGTGTCTTTATTTGTACGTTGGGGATGTTGATATTATCTTTGTAGGTAAGCTTAATATATGGATTAAATGGAATACTATATAGAAAATACCTATCAAAATTCTCAGATAGGTGCCAATAAATATTAGTATCTATAAATGCAAGTTATATTATTATTACTGTGAATAAAAATACCATTGCTTGATTGTATTGGTTATTAGCAAAACTTCATACTTGTAAGCCTGTTTTATCTCTTGGATGGGCTTCTGAATTCCCTTCCTTGAGAAATATTTTAAAGCAAGGCAAACAGTCAGCTGAAGTAAGGAATAGATAATGAATGAGGTAAAAAAAAAAAAAATCACTTACTTTAAAATTAAATAAATGTTTGTGGAGTGCCTGTTACATTCAAAGCCCTGTGTTGAGTGCTAGGAATACTATTTTAAGCCAGTCAGACTAGATTTCTGACTTTATGGAGTTTATATCCTAGTGAAAGAGATGGAAAATAAGCTAGTAAAGAAAGAAAAAGAAAGAAATGTCAGGGAGTGTGAAGAGAACAGGTAATGTGATAGGGAACATGGAGGGGCCGGTATGTATGTGGGTGACCCTTTGGATGGGGTGATTAGAGATGCTTCTTTGAGAAACTGACCATTGAGCTGAGACATGAAATGTGAGGAGCCAGTTGCTTGAAGAGCTGGGAGAGGAGCATTCTAGGCCAGTGCCAAGGCCTAAGGTGAGGGAGAACTGGTGTGTTTGGGGAACCAAAAAGAGGCCAGTATAGTTCATTTCGTTCTTTATTTTGTCCTACATTTCCTGGTCTTTGGGAATATGAAAAAGAGGGAACTGTGTAAACTGAGAAAAGGTGCAGTAAACACCCTGCAAATAATTCTGCATTCAGCATATATATTCTTAACAGAATTGATAGCTATAATGAATTATACATTTTGAGAATTATAGTAGAGGTAGATACTAACCTCGAAATGCTTCTGTTCAGGGTGATGAATATCTTAAACATGAGAGATTTGCTGGTCCTCAGGAAGTAAATGTTCTCTGTAGCATAGGACTCTAGTTAAGATGAGTAAAAAAGCTGATTGTAGAGCTGTGATTTCATTTAGGAACCCCTTTTCTTTATTTTTTTTGAGTAGGTTAATTGCAGCAGTTTCCTCATTTTATTTCTTGATACTTTATCACACATCAAAATTTTTAAAAGCCTTTCTCTAATTGGCCAATGTTCTTATTTTTTTTCTTTCTTTTTTTCTTAACTTTTAAAGCATCTCATTTTTTTTCTGACTGAAAGGTTTCTGCCGCCGATTATTTCAGTCGCTCCAATCGTAGGGGAAGTGTTGTCTCCGAGGTGGATGACATCAGTATCCCAGATTTGTCCAGCGTGAGTGTATTGCATGGAGTGGTTGGTTATGTTGTCCCAGGCTTGTGACTAACAGCTAATATGTTAGCTATTTTATAATAAAAGTAGGAACTTGATTTATTGTCTTAAGAAATATTTGTTTGGGCCGGGCACGGTGGCTCACGCTTGTAATTCCAGCACTTTGAGAGGCCGAAGCAGGCGGATCACCTGAGGTCAGGAGTTCGAGACCAGCCTGGCCAACGTGGTGAAACCCTGTCTGTACTAAAAATACAAAAAAATTAGCTGTGTGTGGGGCTCACACCTGTAATCCCAGCTACTCTGGAGGCTGAGGCAGGAGAATTGCTTGAACCCAGGAGGTGGAGGTTGCAGTGAGCCGAGACCATGCCACTGCACTGTATCCTGGGCAACAGAGCGAGACTTCATCTCAAAAAAAAAGAAAGAAAGAAAGAATTGTTTGAACATGTTAAAATCAAATACATTTGCTCTGTTTTGGAATGTATTTATTAATATGTCCTTTCTTAAAAAAACTTTTTCCCCCTCTGTGGAAAAATCTCCACATAGAACCCATCAGCATCTGCAACAATTATCAATATTTTGCCAATTTTGTTTCATTGATTTCTTCCCCCTTCCCTCCTTTTTTCCCTGAATTATTGTAAAGCAAATTCCACGTCATGTCATTTCTCAATAAATAGTTTAATATGTATCTGTAACTGAACATTTTTTCAGATCTCTTATATCATTATCATCACTAATGAAATAAGTAATTCCTTAGTATCATCTAATACCTAACCCTTATTCAGACATTCTTTATTGGTTAAAAAAATTATTTTCCTTTTTGATTTTAGTGAATCTATAAAGTGATAGGTAGACTTAGAAAGTTGAATAATGAAATATACCACTTAGTAAAGTGTCACTAATTTGTACTAACCAGGAAGAATCTGAATATATTTTAAATATTTGGATTATGGCATTGTTCTGAAGAAGTGTGCCTATCCATTGCTTCCATATTCATCAGGAACTGAATTTAGGAAAGGTTGTCCTTCAGGCATTTGTCTTAATGAATGAACTCCAGCCAACAACTTAGGATCTACCTGCTCATCTCAAAATAACAGCCTGATTATCTCTCTGACGCTTCTCCTCTTGCTGACTTTGTGTTGTTTTGCCAACGGACCAAGGCTATACTGACTGTACTCATTGTCAAGCACTTTGGAGGGGGTGAGAGGTGCCTTCCTTCCTTCCTTCCTTCCTTCCTTCCTTCCTTCCTTCCTTCCTTCCTTCCTTCCTTCCTTCCTTCCTTTCTTNTCCTTCCTTCCTTCCTTCCTTCCTTCCTTCCTTCCTTCCTTCCTTCCCTTCCTTCCCTTCCTTCCTTCCCTTCCTTCCCTTCCTTCCCTTCCTTCCCTTCCTTCCCTTCCTTCCCTTCCTTCCCTTTCTTCCCTTTCTTTCCTTTCTTCTTTTTTTTTTCTTGGTGACAGGGTTGAGACCTGTTGCCCAGGCTGGAGTGCAGGAGCGCGATCACGGCTCTCTGCAGCTTCAAATTCCTGGGCTCAAGTGATCCTCCCGCTTCAACCTCCGAAGTAGCTGGGACTACAAGCATGTGTCATCATGCCCAACTAATTTTTATATTTTTTGTAGAGCCAGGGTTTTGCTGTCTTGCCTAGGCTGGTCTCGAATTCCTGACCTCAAGCAATCCACCTGCCTCAGCCTCCCAAAGTGTTGGGATTACAGGCGTGAGCCATCACTTCTGGCCAACATTTCTTTTTTTTTTTTTTTGAGACAAAGTCTCACTCTGTCGCCTAGACTGGCATGCAGTGGCATAATTTCGGCTCACTGCAACCCCCACCCTCTGAGTTCAAGCGATTCTCCTGCCTTAGCCTCCTGAGTAGCTGGGATTACAGGCACCTGCCACCGCGCCTGGCTAATTTTTTGTATTTTTAGTAGAGACGGGATTTCACCATCTTGGCCAGGCTGGTCTTGAACTCCTAACCTCATGATCCACCCGTCTCAACCTCCCAAAGTGATGAGATTACATGCATGAGCCACCGCACCCAGCAAACATTTCTTAATAGAAATATTAGAGAGTAGTTTTTAAATGAAGAAATAATTATTTATAATTAGCATTTCACTGATGGTATTTAAATAGCAATTTCTGAACTATTTTAATTCTAGAAGATAATTTTATGTGTGGTTCTTAAGCATTCCAGATCATTGGTTCTCAAATCTGGCTATGCAACAGTATCATCTTGGTGTGGGTCTAATCAATAACTCTCTCTGCATACAAAGTTAGAAGACTGGTTTCCAAGTCATTCCCCTGAAATATTGCCCTTATTATTAAATTGGCTATTAATCCCCTTTTTTCCCCTGTAAGTATGGACAATTAAACTTATTGTTTACATCTGTTCTCTTAAAAACTGAATTCTGTCAGCCTCTTAATTTATAATATCTGAATTAATAGTTATGTCTTCCTTACATTTATTTTGTGATGATTTACTTTAGTAATTACATATAAGTGAAAATGCTGACAGTTTAAAAAATCTCCCCCTGCCCTTACTAGTTAACTATAACTCTTTAACATAAGGTAAAGTTCTCTAGAGCAGGGATTTACAAATCTGGCTAACCCCTGTTATTTTATAGTCTGCAAGCCACTGGTTTATTTGTATGTATGTGTGTATCCACACACACACAGACGCACACATATGTATACATATATGTATACATACATATATACACACATACATTATATATATATTTAAAGAGACAGGGTCTTGCTCTGTCTTGCAGGCTGGAGTGCAGTGGAGCCATCATAGCTCACTGCAGTCTCAAACTCTTGGGCTCAAGTGACCTTCCTGCCTCAGTCTCTCAAAGCGCTGGGATTACAGGCAATTTGTATATTTTTAAATGGTTATATATAAGTACCTTATCCTTAATTTTGCCTCCTGGCAAAGCATACAGTATTTTTGGGCCTCTCTCTGGAGCAAGTAACTTTCTCTAGTAGTATTTCTTTTAAAGAGTATGCTGTAGTCCAGCTCATCTTGTAGGTGAATACAAAGGGGACTTCATGTTGGTAGACCTCCCTTCCCTCCCACTTTCAAAAAAAGATGACCTGGAAATACTTCAACATGAAATATGATTTTTAAATGCTGGCAACGAATTCAGAATTTTAAAAGACATTTTCTGGTTACCTCATTGTGTACTAAATATGTTTGTAGGCTGATAGTTTATAACTTCTGAGCTAGGAGGTGCTGAGAAAGGGTGCCAGGTCATGATTCTGCAAGCCTATATAATATTTTTGGTGGCTCTAGCCTCTAATTTTCTTCTGCATTGGCTTTGTTTCTGTTTTGTAAGTCAGGCTACAATAAAGCAAACAAATGTAAATGTGTTTTAATTAAAACTGAAATTTTGCTGATTGTTAATAATTAAACCCATTTCTAAATGGAATCCTTAGCCAGTTTTGCTTTAGGGAATTGTTAAAATTGATTGATGTCTTCCCTTCTGTGGTTGTGGACTCAGGTATTTTTTCAAACAATTTTTGAGTAGCTTTATCAAGTTAGTATGTATATAAATTAGAAATTAACAAAGGATCAAGACCCAATGACTGCATTGAAGAAACTGCACTGTAAATACTTTATTAAACTACAGTTTTACATGTTAATATATTAAATATGATTAAATTTTATTCTGTTTAAAAAGCTTTTTTCTGGATCCGGCAGACTCTGGATCATCATTATGAACATTAGCTTGTTATTGCATTGCAGCCACGTAGAACTCTTGGCTGTTGGATCCTATTGGGCTTTTAGAATACCAAGTTTCAACTAGGTTTTTGTCTAAATGGAAGACGGCATGCAATATAGTACAAGTCTCAGAAGTGAGAACTGGCCAAGTTAGTATAGCCAAAATAAGAGAACTGTGACATGGTTGCTTTGGGTGATTTTTGCTGGCTTGACAGTCTCTGAGGTTTAGTGCGTGATCAGTTTGGGTTGCGACAGTTGGGATCTCTTAGAAGACAGTGAAAGCAATAGAGTCAACATTGTGATGGATTAGTTCAGTGATGCAACCTCTGAAATGTAAGATTATTCCAGGGACAGTCTGTTAAAAACTGGGTGAGTTTGGAGGTCAGTTTTGTGAGAAGTGGGTTTGAGGAAGGATTTCAAATAAGCTTAGAAGACTTTTAACTTTGAATGCTACGTGCTTTTCTCTTTAACACATTAGCAGAAAAGAGTTGGAAAATACTCAGGAAAATAAGGCAGTTTATTCAAATATAATATTTCTTTCATCTTGAAGAATAATACATTAAATATTGGGCAATGCAGTATAGATGTGTAAAAGGATTATTCCTTTTTATGGCAATAATTGCCAATATAGTATTTAAAAGCAAATTTTAGGACAGGCATGGTGGCTCATACATATAATCCCAGCACTTTGGGAGGCTGAGGCAGGCGGATCACTTGAGGTCAGGATTTTGAGACCAGGCTGGCCAACGTGGTGAAACCCCATCTCTTCTAAAAATACAAAAAAAATTAGCCGGGCATGATGATGGGTGCCTGTAATCCCAGTTACTTGGGAGGCTGAGGCAAGGAGAGTAGCTTGAACCTGGGAGGCAGAGGTTGCAGTGAGCCAAGATCGCACCATTGTACTCCAGCCTGGGTGACAGAGTGAGACTCTGTCTCAAAAAAAAAAAGAAAAAATTTAAAAAAAAAAAACAAAAAACCATTTCAATCGCTGTCACTACCTGCTTTGAAACATTTATATGTTGTTTTAAAAATCAAAATGAACTAAAATTAGTTTTTCAGAGTTTTTACAGCATGAAGTAACAAAGAGTTAAATGTCTAAAAATAGTGTTTATATTACTGATGTATTACTATCATCATAATAAAGAATATTTATAAACATAAGTGTGGGTAATAAAAAGAACACCAAAAACTTTCAAATATGTGGAAGTTAGGGTGAAGTGATCTGAGTAGAGCCAGAAATGATGTTTCATGTTTTAATAATTAACTGAGAAATGTTTTCAGATCTCTTCTCTAGATTGGGCCTAGAAGGTTTGTGTCGGAGTTGGAGTTATTTTCATTTAGTTACATCCCTATGTGCCTTTTTTCTCCTGGTGATAATTGGAATAGCATATATATTCAGGTAAACAATATGAACACTGAATTGAAAATTTACAAAACTAAGGGTTGGATTCAGCTCTGCAACCATCAGCAAAATCTTTCACCTCTCAATTTCTTTTTCCTTAGCTGTAAAACTCAGGGTTTGGACTAGACTTTAAAGGTACTTCCCTTCTTGAAACAGTGTCTGAAACAACCTTAAGGCCTACAGCAGAAGATAGGTTAACTTAATTATGGCAAGTTGAGATAACAGGCTACTATGAAGCTATTTAAAATAAATGAGGGAAGTCTATTAGTATAGATGGGGTACAATTTATTCATTCATCCAACAAATTTTGAGCCCTTCTGTATGCCAGACACTATTCTTGATACTAGGAGTGCAGAAAAGAACATACTGATATAGAGCTTACATTTTAGAAAGACAGCAGACAATAAATAAATGGATAAATACCATAGTGTCAGGGAGTGATAAATGCTATGAAGAAAGATGAAGTACTTTCTCAAATCTCTGAGACTTGGTAAGGGGAAAAAGAAGGTGTAGGACACGTATGGGACACTTACTAGAATTTTTTAAAGACTTTGTGGTTGGTTGCTATTAGAGACTGGTGGTCAGGGTATGGCATGGTAGGGAGAGAGCCCTACTCATACCCTTTTGTGCTGTTTGATTTTTTTTGGTCACATGTGCATGTATTACTGATAAAACAAAAAATCCTTGATGTGGGGAAAAATATTTTGGTGACATATTTAACATGCTTTAATCCAATCTGAACTTTCTTGACTGAGTGTACTAGTCTTTATCTATGTGTCCTGTGTCCTAATAATGCTTAGAAATAAAGGTTTATCACTTTTGGTTTTATCAAAATTTCTTTTTGATATGTACAAGGTTTTTTTGTATTAACATTTGCAGTGCTAAAACTTTTTATATGTAGCCTTCTTTAATGTGTTTTAAATACCATAAACAGAAAATTTACCCAAAAGTTCTAAACTTTTGAGTAAACATAGATTGCTTACTCAGTGTCTTCCTTAGGATAAAAATTAAAGTTGCCGACATTTTGTCTTATGTTAAACTGGAATTTTTATTTCATTTTTAATATGTTTATTTTTAGGCTTCAAGCATCATTGAACTTGGAAAACTCAAGATCACTTTTTTTCCTCCTAAAAAAAATCAACTTGCTAAGCATCTTTCCTGATTTTTATCTTTGTTCTTTTCTAGTTGGATGAAAAATCTGACAAACAGTATGCTGAAAATTATACAAGAGTGAGTATGTAAATTCCTAAGGGAAATTCTCAAGGTCAATTAAACTTGCTATCTGTAACTTGTTCATTATTTATTTTACAACAATTGGTCTGATGTAGCCGCTTTTCCTCCCTTTATCTATTTCCTGTCCTTGACCCTCCAAAGTTCCTTCGAAGTTAAATCATGTGAGGCCCTGGGAAGAGAAAAGGCACTGCATTTTATTTCCTTGAATGTCACCTCTTTAGCTTTTGGCTGCTCTTTTGATTTTCATTCCTCTAGAAATTGATCCGAAGAAGCCAGTAAACACTGAAAATGAAGTTTCTTTAGGAATGGTGGTGGCAGACTCTGAGATGTTTTTTCCTTTTATATATAAATTGTTTCTTGAAGTAAAATAACTCCTTTCTAGAATTTGCTTTGTGTTAAAGTCTCTTCTGAAAGATTTTTAGAAAGTCAGGGAGATGATTTATCAAGATTAATTTTATGCTATACCCAAGAAAAATTAGCTCTGTCCAGTAGAAATGTAATGCAAGCCCCAAGTGCGAACTTATATGTAAGTTTAAATTTTCTGGTAGCCACATTTAAAAAGTAAAAAGCAGGTAAAATTAATTTAGGTAATATATTTTATTTAATCCAGATATCTAAACTATTTCAACATATAATCAATATAAAATTACTAGACCAGACTAGGTAGCTCATGCCTGTAATCCCAACACTTTGGGAGGCCAAGGTGGGTGTATCACTTGGCCAGTCATGGTTTTGCATGCCTGTTGTCCCAGCTACTCCTCAGTCTGGGAGGCTAAGGCAGGAGAATTGCGTGAATCTGGGAGGTAGAGGTTGCAGTGAGCTGAGATCGTGCCACTGCACTCCAGCCTGGGCAACAGAGCGAGACTCCACCTCAAAATAAATAAATAAATAAATAAAAATAATAAATATAAAATTGTTAATGAGATATATTTCATTCGTTTTTCTACACTATGCCTTCAGAATCTGGGATGTATCCTATACGCAACTCTCAATTTGGACTAACCACATTTCAAGTGTTAGTAGCTGCATGTGGCTAATCGCAAGTATATTGGACAGCACAGATTCATGCAGTTTATTAATCGATAGCATAATCTCACGTTTAAATGAATTTTGGGAAGAACAGTCTACATTCATAGTGATATCCAGTGTTGCTGCTCTCCGCTACAAATAGTATCTTCATCTTTATCAACTCAACACAGTATTAGAGAAAGAAGAGATTGATAAGCAGTTCAGAAATTAAAAAGGGGAAGTGCTGTTTAGCGTATCAGTTATAAAATGCTAAAACTGCTTTAAGTTAATCTGATGTGCTCACTTCAGTATTGTTTACAGGATAGCAAAGATAAACTTAGAAAATAACCCTCATAAAAACTATTTTCTTTGTAGTTATGATGAATTACAGATTTTGATGAGGTATTTGTGTTCATGAAATTTTGCTTAGTATGCTTGGGCCCTTCTCTGGATACCTGGATACCTGCAAAGCCAATCTAAATTGACCATTGATTACACATGGTAATTTCTTCATCTGAAGCCCACATCTTCCCCCAACCACCCTGCCCTGTTTTTAGTTTCCACTACAAACATATTTTTAAAGAAATGAGACTTAGAAGGGTCATATTTCTCTTTCTAGCCTTCATCTCGAAATTCTGCCTCAGCAACAACCCCTCTAAGTGGAAACTCATCCAGACGAGGAAGTGGGGACACCAGCAGCTTAATAGATCCAGACACCTCATTAAGTGAATTGCGGGTAAACTGAAGTTTTTGGTTTTCTTTTTAAAAGCAGTTTTTTGACTTCTTGGTGATATACTGGAACTTTTAACCTTTAATGTGACTTAGTAGAAAGACGGAATATGATTTATTAAAAAATAAGTACAGTACAAAAGTGTGACTCAGGTGTTTCAGAGCTTGAAAGGAAGGAGATGAGTTAATTCTTTTTTCTGTCCTCTTTCCTGAAAATTTGATGGTGTTGGAATTTCTGCTAATTTACAGATGCCAGAAAAGACCACTTTGTAATGTATGTAAAATTAATTCTCTCAGAAACAACTGGCCATGTTTTAAATGGAAAATATGTGGGTGTACAAAGAACTAGATTGTGGGAATTATTAGTTTTTTGAGCCTTGATGGTATTCAGCTGCTTGAACATAGTTATCTCTCAGTTTTTCATAGTAATAGAAGTGTAATAATATTTGGGTAACAGAAATACCTGAGATAATGAAAAGCTTATTTGACTCATTAATTAAGTCTCCATCTTTATTAACCCCTTTACTTAGAAAAAGAGTACTTTAAAAAATATATATTTTATTTGCTGAACTTGCTATTTGTGAAGCAAGGGGTAGTAAGAGAAATTGTATACATTAGTTCACTCAAGATTTATTGAGCACTTGGCGTTGGAGATTTAAGAGGCAAAATACATTCTGGCCTTCAGGATTTCCCTGTTTCATAGGGAAGACAAACTGATACAAACCAATAAAACCAGGTGGTGTTATACAATGGTAGTAGCAAGAATGGGGCTGTTAAGGTAGTTCAAAAAAGCATGATCTAAATTGGACCAGGAGAAGAGATAACAAAAAGCTTTTCAGAAAAGACGAACTCTGAGCTAAGGTTTAAAGGAAAAATAAAAATTAACCAAGCAAAGAAATTGAAGGGGAAAGGCTTTCTCAAGGAGATGCATTCAGAGAACCCAGAAAGCTACCTGTATAGCAAAGTTGCCAGAGGGTAGGATGAGAAGTGAAGAATAGTAGCATGTAAGAGAGAAGGCTGGAAAAGTAGTGGGGGGCCAAATCACAAAGCATCTTGTATGCTAGCCTGAAACGAATTCAGTTTTACCCTGACAATTATGGGATCTATCTAGGAGAGCAACACTATCTGCTTTGCATTCTTAAAAAATAACTTGATCACAGTCAGAGGAAGCATTGCAGGCCAGAAGAGCAGTGGTTCAACAATGAGGATGAGGTGAGCAAGTCAAAACTGCAGGGGAGAAAATGTGATAAACTTGCTCTGGAGTGAATACGAGAGACTGGGAATTGGTTGGGCAATAGGTAGGGAGAGAGAAATTTAAGAAAAGGTTTTTAGCTTTCTTTTGAAGGTGAGATCGATTATTGTTTTCTTTGGTTGGGTTGAGCCAGTAGAGAGAAGATGAAGGTTGAGGAAGGAGAGGGGTAACTGACAGATCAAAGTGCCTGAGTGGGTGAGAGGAGAGTCCAGGACTCAGATGGATGAGCTTGCCTGGACTGGAGGTCCCCTCTTCACTGGTGGGGAGGTAGAGGACAGGTGGTGACTGAGATTGTAGGTAGGGGCTCATCTGAGTGCAGTAGTGTTTACAAGTAATTGATCACAAGCAGTTACAGATTTATTTGTTCCTTCTCCACCTTCATTGCTTCACTTGACTAGCCTTTAAAAAAAAATTTGTCACCCCTGTAATCCCAGGACTTTGGGAGGCTGAGGCAAACGTATCACGAGGTCAGGAGTTTGAGACCAGCCTGGCCAACATAATGAAACCTTGTCTGTACTAAAAATACAAAAAATTAGCTGGGCGTGGTTGTAGGCACCTGTAATCACAGCTACTTGGGAGGCTGAGGCAGGAGAATCGCTTGAACCCAGAAGGTGGAGGTTGCAGTGAGCCGAGATCGCGCCATTGCACTCCAGCCTGGGCGACAGTGCGAGACTCCATCTCAAAAAAAAAAAAAATTGTCGGTAGGGTTGGAAAAAGAGTCTGACTTATGAAAGTGGGTTAGGGGGTTAGGGGAGGATGGAGAGACTTGCAACAGTGGCAGAGAAGGAGAGCACCTAGGCCAGCATGGCCATTGGTTTGAAGGTGTCAGTATTAATTGAACTCTTAACAGCTCTTACTGTGTACCAGACATAAGTGCCAGGTGGAAAGTTGAATAAGATGAACTCTTGCCATTAGCTGCTGCATTCTAATGGGACAAAAGGATATGAGGACAAGGCCTTCCAGCCTTAGACTTAGCTTGCTTTTGTCAACAACTTGTTTTTTCTTCCTTGAGAGTGACCTTCTTGAAGGAAGTGTTATTTTTGTATCCTAGCATCTGCCTCCTAATAGGTCCTTCGTAAATGTCTATTGAATGAATCAATGAGTAAAAGACAGTCAAACCTATTGGAGAGGCAATGAAGGAGGCAGGGAAAGTATAATACCAAAAATGTGTATAATCAGCTTTTAATAATTGATCCTGCTTGTAACTGCAGAATTGTATTTAGGGCCCTGTACAGTTATTTCAGACATAAATCGAGCACTCAGAATAGACCTTATATAACAAGGTCAGGCACAGGGAAACAATATTTTCCATTTAAAATTTGACCAGTTTCACTTTTCTTATAAGGATTATGGTAACATTTGGAGCAAGTGCTTTTCTCATCATTTAAATGGTATCCTCAGGATAGAATATCTCATTTGACATTCTGTTCAAAATGTTTAACTTCCTTTCCTTTACTCCCTTTCTCTCAAGTTAATTGTGGCCAGTAACCAAGTCATTGAAAGAAAACTTTGTTCATATTCATTTATTATATTTTTAAAAAACTTTTGCATGATTCATTAAAATTGGCTCCTTCTTATTAATTTACTGTATATTTTACTAGTTCTAGGTGAAGCATTATGTTAAAAATTTTAAGTGATTTATAAAATATTAAGTTGTATGATTTTAAATGTTATTTACTGTCTCTTATTTACTGTATATTTTACTAGTTCTAGGTGAAGCATTATGCTAAAATTTTAAGTGATTTATAGAATATTAAAAGTTGTATGATTTTAAATATTATAATTTATATAGCTTTTTCCTCCATGTATAGCCCTGTCCCCGTTTGCTACGCTGTTATTAACAGAATTTAATGCCAAGAAAATATTTAACATTAGATTGATTACTCTAGACCTTCCCCCAGTCCCACTATCCCCTGACCTATTTGCCCTTTTCAGTGGTTGGGAGTGGGAGTTATGTTTTTGTACTTTGATTTCTCTGCTTTTAGTCTGGAATATACAAAAGTGAGTCACATTTCTTCTGAATCCTTTGTGATTTAAGATATGTTTGTGCATGGTTTTATGCAATGGTTCATTCCTATGTCCTGCAGGATATCTATGACCTTAAGGACCAGATACAGGATGTAGAAGGGAGATACATGCAGGGGCTTAAAGAACTAAAGGTATCAGGGCCCATTCTGCAGCCCAAGCATGCTCTGTATGCAGAAGTGTTGGCAGTGGTGGCTTTGCAAGTTCTGTTAACCAACTGCACATAGCTTTACTAACAGTGTTTGTCTTTCAAGCATGTGCTTAACCTGCAGTGCATAGAAATGGTGAACTTTCAATCTCTGCTTATGTTTAAATGTGTAGTAGAGTTTTTAAGTATTCAGCAGAAGATATCATTTACAGTTTTTTTTCTCTTTTTTATTTTTTCTTATAGAGACAGGGTCTCACTATGTTGCCCAGGCTGGTCTCGAACTCCTGGGCTCAAGCCGTCCTCCTGCCTTGGCCTCCCAAAGTGCTGGGATTACAGGCATGAGCTACCTCACTCAGCCTCTTTTACAATTTTAAAACCTTGTAAAGTACATGCATATCCCTTGTGTCTTAGCCATACAAAATTAAATTGGTCAAACACCTAAAAAAATACTAAGAATATTTTTATTGAGAATTGGACCTCAAAATTCTTCCACGCTAAATGAAAAAGTGTTGCATATTTCTGTTACCAAACTAAGTCAGTATTAAATGTGGGAGGAAGTAGCAACTGAGACACCATTATTATAAATATCCCCCCCTGGAGGAAGGAACATGAAGACATGAGGCCTATATTTTCTTTTGGCTTGGATTTTTTTTAACCTATAGGTCAAAAATGATGACACAGATCTAGTGCCTTAAAGAATTTGGAGGTAAATGTAAATGGTCTTTATCTTTTCCCAGAAAGGATGACTAACATTTTTTAATGTAAATGTGTGAGGCAGACAGTTTGGTTGTAAATAGCATTGGTTATCATGCTCTTCTTTCCTCACATTTCATTCTGAAGTTCAAGCCTCGTGTTATGAAGAAACCAGAAGTTTATTTAAACACATGTATGTCCTGATTTGAAATCAAAATACACACTACAGGCCAGGCACGGTGGCTCACGCCTGTAATCCCAGCACTTTGGGAGGCTGAGGCAGGCGGATCACCTGAGGTCAGGAGTTTGAGACCAGCCTGGCCAACATGGCGAAACCCTGTCTGTACTAAAAATACAAAAAATTCACCAGGCATGGTGGCAGGCGCCTGTAATCCAAGCTACTTGGGAGGCTGAGGCAGGAGAATTGCTTGAACCTGGGAGGTGGAGGTTGCAGTGAGCTGAGATGGTGCCATTTCACTCCAGCCTGGGCAACAGAGCGAGACTCTGTCTCAAAACAAACAAAAAACAAAAAAGCAAAATACCCACTACACCTCTAAAAAAACAAAAAGCAAGACATTTAGAAAGATGACTCAGGATATATCCAAAGGACAAAGCATGGACTTCATGGGCAAGGATTTTGTCATCTTCCCTGGCATGATTTGGAGTAGCCTCACTATCAGCCAAACTCTTCATGCAAGTGATATGGTTCATGAGAAACAGAGTAAGACTCAGGACCCAAAAAGGTGAGAAGTCCAATGGGAAGTGCCCATGAGGGAAGCCTGCAAGTTGCTGATAGGGCAGCATGAGTTTGTCGGTAAATATCAGAAGAATTACAGAATTAGTTGATGTTCTCATTTAATCTTACTCCTTTAATCTTCAGGATTTAATCTCTCTTTTAAGGTTTTAGAGATACAACTTTTGGAAATATCTTGGATCAAACAAATCGGTACATTAAATAAATATGCTTATATTAAAGTCACATGTGTAACAGTGTATCAGGAAAGCAATCGTGTGATTCAGGGGCATTCTTACTGTCATTTTATTTTATTTAAAACTTTTTTTCCTTTCATGTTAGATCTACCATTTATTGCATTCTTTGACGAATACAAAGGAACAGATTAGATTTGAGATTTGAACAGATGAGATCCCTTTTCCTAATTCATGCCAGAGTATAATTGAACTTGACTTCAGATTACATTTATTCTTGACACTTGAAGTGGGGAAAAAAACCATAAAAATAAAGAAAAGATTGTCTGATTGGTGACCAAGCATGGTGGGATGATGCACCATATTGAAAAAGGATGTTGGCTCATTGCTTGTGACATTACTCTTAACTATGTTTGCCTTTGGGATGTTCTCTACCACTCTCCCCTCCACCCTTTTATCGGGAAAGTTTATTATTACTAATACAGCATTTGCCCATGCTGTACTAGTATATAGTGTACACTGTTACCCAGAAAATGCAGTAAAATATTAATTGTAAAATTTAACTGATCTATTTCTTAAAAGATTAATGATTTTGTAAGTCAAACGACTAAACCCATTAACCCATTTTAAAAACTATTAAAATGAATACCTTATTAAATTTAAGTACAGAGTTACAGCAATAAATAACAATAGTAAATCTATATCTAGTGACTGAAAACTTTCCAAGATGTATTGAAAAAAGGCAAACTATAGAACAAAATGTAGAGTATATAATTTGTATTAAAAATATATATGAAGTCAAGGGTATATATTTTATACTGTAAACAAATAGGAAATGGCCTGAAAGATAATCTACCAAACCAATAGCGCTTGTGCCTCTGGAGGGAGCATTGTCAAGGAAGACTTTTGCTTTATTGATATTGATATTTTTTCTGCTATTAGCCTCTCAGATGGATGAGAATTATTTTAAAGTCTGCATTATAGTAAGATACATTTAGATCTATTTAGAGCACTGTATAATTGACTTTGCTTATATTCTTTGTTTTGGTTAAATTTGTTTCTAATCATAGTTTAAATCTTACCTGACAGCTTAATTCTGGTTTATGAAGCATTATTAAAAGTGTGTGTGGCCGGACACGGTGACTTATACCTAAAATCCAGTTTTAGAGGCCAAAGCGGGTGGATCACTTGAGCCCAGGAGTTTGAGATCAACCCGGGCAACATGGTGAAACCTTGTCTCTACAAAAAATTAGCCAGGTGTGGTAGCATATGCCTGTGGTCCCAGTTACTTGGGAGGCTGACATGGGAGAATCACCTGAGTCTGGGGAGGTTGAAGCTGCATAGCTGAGGTTGTGCCACAGTAGTCCAGCCTGGGTGACAGAGTGAGACCCTGTCTCCAAAAAAAAAAAAAAAAGGTGTGTATGTTTGTATTTTTATTTAGATGTAATTCACATTCCATAAAAATTTACCCATTTAAAATATATAATTCAGTAGTTTTTAGCATACTCACAGAGTTGTGCAACTAGCACCACAACCCATCTTTAGAACATTTTCATCACCCAGAAAAGAAACCCCAATCACTAACTTTCTGTCTCTGTAGATTCGCCTATTCTGGAGATTTATTACAAATGGAATCATACAATATGTAGTCTTTTGTGATTGGCTTTCATTTAGCATAATATATTCAATATTCACCCATGTCGTACTATCTGTCAGTCTTTTTTTAATGGCTAGATAGTATTCCACTGTATGGATTTGCTGCATGTTGTTAATCCATTTGTCAGTTAATAGGCATTTGGGTTGTTCATACTTTTCTGGCTATTATGAATAATGCTGCTGTGAACATTTGTGTACAAGTGTTTGTGTAGACATATCTTTTCAATTCTTTTTGGTAGATTGCTAGGAATAGAATTGGTGGGTCTTATGGTAACACTATATTTAACATTTTGAGGAATTGTCAAACTGTTTTCCAAAGTAGCTGCACCATTTTATGTTCCTACCAGCAATGTATGGGAGATCTAGTTTCTCCACATCCTTACTAACACTTGGCTTCTGTGTTTTTGATTATAGATTATAGCCATCCTAGTGAATGTGAAGTGGTATCTTATTTTGGTTTTCATGTGCATTTTCCTAATCACTAATGATGTTGAGCATGTTTTCCTGTGCTTATTTGCCATTTGCATATCCTCTTTGGAGAAATATCCAGGTCCTTGCCCATTTTTAAATTGATTTGTGTGTCTTTTATTGTTGAGTTGTAAGAGTTGTTTATATATTATTCTGCATGTAAATCCCTTATCAGATATAAGATTTATAAATATTTTCTCCCATTCTGTGGGTTATCTTTTTACTTTCTTGATCATATCATTTGCAGCATAAAAGTTTTACATTTGCGCCAGGCGTGGTAGCTCACGCCTGTAATACCAGCATTTTGGGAGGCTGAGGTGGGCAGATCATGAGTTCAGGAGTTTGAGACCAGTCTAGCCAACATAGTGAAACCCATCTCTACTAAAAAATACAAAAAATTAGCCAGGTGTGGTGGTGTGCGCCTGTAATTCCAGCTATGCAGGAGGCTGAGGCAGGAGAATTGTGTAAACCCAGGAGGTGGAGGTTGCAGTGAGCTGAGATCGTGCGATTGCACTCCAGCCAGGGCAACAGTGTGAGACTCCATCTCAAAAAAAAAAAAGAAAAAAAGTTTTATATTTGGGTGAAGTCTCTTTTTGGTTTATAATGCTTTTTGTTTGTTTGTTTGTTTTTGAGACAGGGTCTCACTCTGTTACCCAGGCTGGGGTGCAGTGGCACAATCTTGGCTCACTGCAACCTCTACCTCCTGGGTTCAAGTGATTCTCCTGCCTCAACCTCCCGAGTAGCTGAGATTACAGGCAGCCACCACCATGCCCGGCTAATTTTTGTATTGTTAGTAGAGATAGGGTTTCACCATGTTGGTCAAGCTGGTCTTGAACTCCTGACCTCAAGTGATCTGCCTGCCTCAGCCTCCCAAAGTACCGGGATTACAGGCGTGAGGTACCACACCCGGCTAGTTTATAGTGCTTTTGGTATATCTAAAAAACCATTGCCTATCCCAAGGTCATGAAGATTTATCCATATTTTCTTTGAAGCGTTTTATTGTTTTAGCTCTTACATTTAGATCTATGGCTCTTGGTGAGTTGATTTTTGTGTATGGTGTGAGGTAGGAGTCCAACTTCATTCTTTTGTTTGTGGGTATCCACTTGTCCCAATACCATTCATTCTTTTCCCATTGAGTTACATAGATCCCTTTGTCCAGATTAACTGATTGTAAATGTAAGTTCTGGGCTCTTAGTTCCATTTCATTGATAAACATTTGCACTAGTAGTTTTAAAATTTGGCCGGGCGCGGTGGCTCAAGCCTGTAATCCCAGCACTTTGGGAGGCCGAGACGGGTGGATCACGAGGTCAGGAGATCAAGACCATCCTGGCGAACACGGTGAAACCCCATCTCTACTAAAAAATACAAAAAACTAGCCGGGCGAGATGGCGGGCGCCTGTAGTCCCAGCTACTTGGGAGGCTGAGGCAGGAGAATGGCGTGAACCCGGGAGGCGGAGCTTGCAGTGAGCTGAGATCTGGCCACTGCACTCCAGCCTGGGCGGCAGAGCGAGACTCCGTCTCAAAAAAAAAAAAAAAAAAAATAGTTTTAAAATTTATTTCCATAAATGATTACTTTTCCTGTGTGAAACATTTTTTTTTTAGCTTTAAAAAAAGTCACTAGGCAGTAGTAATTACCAAAGTAGATACAGTTACACACAAAAAAAATGTGAGCTATTTTAGGCAGAAAATTTTGAGATATGTAACATTTCAGGCATTTTGTGGTACCTTTTCTTTTTTTTTACATCAAAACTGTGGCATTAGATCAAACTCTTTATTTTATTTTGTTTTATTTTATTGATTGATTGATAGAGATAGGGTCTCACTCTGTCACCCAGGCTGGAGTGCAGTGGCACAATCTCTGCTTACTGCAGCCCTGAACTCCTGGGCTCAATCAGTCTTCTCACTTAGCATCCCAAGTAGCTGGGGCTACAGGTGTGCACCACCCTGTCTGGCTAATTTTTGTATTTTTTTTTGTTGAGACAGGGTTTTGTCATGTGGCCCAGGCTTGTCTTGAGCTCCTGGGCTCAAGCAGTCTACCCACCTTGACCTCCCAAAGTGCTGGGATTACAGAGATGAGCCACTGTGCCTGGCCAAGCTCTTTTTTTAATATTAATTTTTATATTGCTTAAACATGACTGAAATTTGGATAATTGCTGGAAAAAAAATATTTACCTTTACATTAGCGTTTTTATGCAGAACAGGAACGTACTAAAAACAACTGTCTAGAAAGTGGCAAAATTCAAATGAGTATGAAGTTCACTTATGTAAAGAGAGGCTGTATTTTGTGGTATCACTGCATTCTGAACACCAGTCTGTTATTAAAATTATAAGAGTAAAATTTCTGAAAATATTGACGATTTTTCATTTTATGACTCTTACAGATATACGTTGTTTGCACTCCTTTTCTTCTTTCAGAGGCTATATTGCTGCTTAATTTTGTTTTCTTGGGGAACAGCACATATTGTTCTTATAAAGGCATTATTGGCTTATTATTGTCTTCCTGTTTCACGTGCATGTTACTAAACAAGGAGTTCCCCAAACCGCTTGTATTTTATGAAAATGCATCTTTATGTGTTTGTGGCAGTGCTATAATTTCCTGTTATATTGCATATATTCAATTAACATATTTTAGATATCAGACTGATGACTTCAACTCTCATTTAGGAATCTTTGTCTGAAGTGGAAGAAAAATACAAGAAAGCCATGGTTTCCAATGCACAGTTAGACAATGAGAAGAACAATTTGATCTACCAAGTAGACACACTCAAGGATGTTATTGAAGAGCAGGAGGAACAGATGGCAGAATTTTATAGAGAAAATGAAGAAAAATCAAAGGTAATGCTTATCTTATATAAAGTGATGGAAGTGATATATAAAGTGATGGAAGATTGCAGCATACTTACTTAGGAATGATGTTTCAGTCAAAACTGAATGGCCCAAGGAAATTGACAGAACACCATGAGATATCAGGCCCTGAAGTAATTTTTTTATTTAAAAAAAATATTTTCTTAAGGAAAAGCTTATGTCTTCTGTTAAGTTTCTGAAAATAGAATACAACTCAAGTTTTATCTTCATTTTCTGTCTCTTAATTGGGACTGTAATTACAGTGTGTTACTTATTTCTTCCGGTTACAAGTGACTGGAGCTCCCGCAAAGCTCCAAAGACTGTCAGTAAGATGATTCATTTTTTTTTCTATGAACTTCTGAACGGTTCAAGAGAATCCATTTTCTAAGTAATTGGATAGAAGTCTTTAATCAGTTATTTTAAATCAGCAACTTGGAGATGTGGGTCAGAAATTGAAAGATATTTTCTTTAGAGGTTAATAAGCTGTAATGTTATAATGTACAGATGGAGAATAAAATGCATTGTCCAAGGCCCAGATTTGCTCTTTGATAACTGCAGAAAACAAATTGGGTTCTTTTAAAAGCATATGTTTTAGACTTTTTGAAGGGTTGATGTCAGTTCAAGCAGAGGTCAAATGGGTATTATTGCCAGAAATGGATTGCTACTACATTGCCAATATAAAACATTCAGAAAATAATTTAGGAAATGCATGTTGATAAATTGTTAGAAACAACAATCTGAATTTGTGCATAATAAAGGGAGAGAAGCTGTTTATATAACCTCGAAGAGGCCAGCATTATTACTGTAGTCTTTATAGGAATTTCTTTCTTTGAGGA
Source organism: Theropithecus gelada (assembly GCF_003255815.1). Classification (NCBI taxonomy): domain Eukaryota; kingdom Metazoa; phylum Chordata; class Mammalia; order Primates; family Cercopithecidae; genus Theropithecus; species Theropithecus gelada. The sequence continues at coordinate 103,298,209 of NC_037669.1, forward strand.
CTAGAAATGCCCATTCCAGCCTGTTTTGGTCACATTCAAAAAGTGTTAGGAAGTGTGCCAGGCGTTTGGAGGAGAGGGATGAATAGACAAGAGCACAGAGGATTTTTAGGGCAGTGATACTATTCTGTATCATAATGGTGGATACATGTTGTTATGATACATTTGTCCAAAAGTATAGAATGTACAATACCAAGAGTGAACCCTAATGTAAACTCTGGACTTTGGATGATAGTGATTTGTCAATGTTGGTTCAGTGACAGGACAAAATGTACCACTCTAGTGTGGGTTGTTTATAATAGGATAGACTGTGCATGTGTGGGGACAGGGAGTATATGAAAACTCTCTGTACTTTAAACATAATTTTACTGTGAATCTAAAACTGCTCTAAAATTGTTTATTTAGGACTGGTATTTAGATGGTGAAAAAGAGGCTTCTAGTTGTTTTCATATTGGACTGACAGTGGCCCACTGAAGAGCATTATATATGTTAAATAGGTATATCTTTGATTCTTCTTGTATATCCAATAGGCCATTTTTGGAGATTTTGAGCCATCACGCTTTTCCTAGAGCCTCTGGACTCCTTTTTTTGCTGTCCCACATATTTTTTCTTATCTATTTTTGCCTCTTTGTTTGTAGCAGACTAGAGTAAAAATCTCATGCTAATTATTTAATGGTCACTACTAAAATGAATTATCTTTCCATCATCTCAAATATCCTTCAGCATTTTTAAAAATGAAGAAAACCCTTATAATTAGCTATTTTAACCAACTTAGTTTTTCCCTCCATCATTTTAAAAGGCAATAGAGTTATTTTAGTATGCATAGAGTTTTTTTCTTAATCTTGTCCTTTTTTTCTTTTGGAGACAAGGTCTCACTCTATAGCCCAGGCTGGAGTGGAGTGGCACAAGTATAGCTCACTGCAGCTTCTGTCTCCAGGCTCAAGTGATCCTCCCACCTCAGCCTCCTGAGTAGCTGGGACTACAATCATGTACCACCACGCCTGGCTAATTTAAAAAAAAATTTTTTTATAGAAACAGGGTTTCACCATGTTGCCCAGGCTGGTCTCGAACTCCTGGGCTCAAGCAATCCACCCACCTTAGCTTCCCACAGTTCTGGGATTACAGTTGTGAGCCACCGTATCGGGCCTTGTTGTACTTTTCAAACCTAAAATGTATTAAGTTTTTTTTTAATACCCTGGAAATTTGCTTCATGTAGACTTTGTGACAGTATCTCTCTCTAACATGTCTTTATCCCGAGCTCTCTCGTTCTAAACAACTATTGCTTTATACAGTAGAATGTTTATATTCAGAGATACACAAAGAGGTCAGGCACTCTGGTGTATTTCATTACAGAAGCAGGTAGTGAGAGTAGAGAAGGACCGTTCAATAATAATTATACAGTATTAATAAAATTTTTCAAAATGTCTTTAGTGTCTCCTCCTGGAATTACAATAACTATTTTGTTTTATATTTTAATTTAATTTAATTTTATTATTTTTACAGACAGGGTCTCGCTCTGCTCCCCAGGCTGGAGTGGAGTGGCACGATCGTAGCCCACTATAACTTTGATCTCGTGTGCTCAAGTAATCCTGAGTAGCTAGAACTGTAAGCACATGCCACCATGCCTGGCTGTTTTTTAAAAATCTTTTTGTGGAGATGGGGCCTTGCTACATTGCCCAGTCCTCCTTCTTTGACCTCCCAAAGTGTTGGGATTACAGGCATGAGCCACTGCGCCCGGCCCATTGTTTCTCTTTTAAAGCATAATCAAAAGACCATTTCACACCTGTAAAATTAACAATAATTCATATTACATATCCAATCAATGTTAAAATTTCAGTAGTTTCAAAATGTCATAAATGATTTTTCTTTTTTACACTTAAAAAAATCAGGATCCAGTACGTTTCACACCTTGGAATTAGCTGATAAATCTTTTAAGTCTCTTTTCATGTATAGGTCCTCTTTCATGTTTTTTCTCCTTATAATAAATATGTTGAAAATATAAAATATTAAGACACTGGGTTGCTTAATATTTCCCAGTCTTACAGGTTTTTCCATTTTCATCCCCTTAGTGTCTTTACCATGTTCCCCTTTCCTCTGTATTCTCTGTAAGTAGGTAGTTAGGCATAGAGGCTTAATCAAATATAACTTCAGTTTTTTTGGAAAACCTGCTTCATAGATGGTGCAGTTGTCTTCCTTCAGGAGGCCCAGATGTGTGGCTGGCTGTTAATGCTGTAGATACATGCTTAGATCCTTCAGTTGACTAGGGACTGCAAAATGGGATGTTCTGATTTTGTCATTACCAATTTATTTTATTTTATTTTATTTTATTTTATATTTTATTTTATTATTATTATTTTTTTAATTTTGTTTTGTTTTGTTATTTATTTTATTTTATTTTATTTTATTTTATTTTTTTAGACAGAGTTTCGCTCTTGTTGCCCAGGCTGGAGTGTAATGGCGCAATTTCAGCTCACTGCAACCTCCGCTTCCCTGGGTTCAAGCGATTATCCTGCCTCAGCCTTCTGAGTAGCTAGGATTACAGGCATGGACTACCACGCCTGGCTAATTTTGTATTTTTAGTAGAGATGGGGATTCACTATGTTGGTCAGGCTAGTCCCGAACTCCTGACCTCAGGTGATCCACCCACCTTGGCCTCCCAAAGTGCTGGGATTATAGGCGTGAGCCACTGTGCCCAGCCTATTTAATGTTATTTTTAAGCAACTTTATTGAGATATAATTCGAATAACATACAAATCATCCATTTAAAATGTACAATTCAGTGGTTTTTAGTATATTCACATATATGTGTAACCTTCATCACAGTTACTTTTTAGTATCATCCTCCTTTCCCCCAAACCCCTCAGTTGTAAGTAACCACTAATCTACTTTCTATCTATAGAGTTCCCTATTCTAGACTCATATGAAAGGAATCATATAATACATGGTCTTTTGTGACTGGCTTCTTTCACTTAGCATGATGTTGTACCATGTATTGGTACTTAATTCCTTTTTATAGCCTATTAATATTCCATTTTTTGGGTATGCTACATTTTCTTTATCCATTTGTGCATTGATTGACATTTGGGTTGTTTATACTTTTTCCTGTTAAGAATAATGCTGCCATAAACATTTGTGTACAGGTTGTTTTTGGATATAAGTTTTCTTTTTCTTTTTTATTTTAAGAGATAGGGCCTTTTAAGAGATGTTGCCCAGGCTGGTAACTCCTGGCCTCAAGCAATCTTCCTGCCTCTGCCTCCCAAAGTGTTGGAATTACAGGCATGAGCCACTGCTCATGGTCTGGACATATGCTTTCCTTTTTCTTAAGTATATACTTGGGAGTGGAATTGCTGATTCATACGATAAATCTGTGTTTAACCATTTGAACAGTGCCAGACTGTTTTCCGAAGTGGCTGCACCATTTTCTATTCTCACACCAGCAATGTATGCAGGTTTTGATTTCCCCACATCCTCACCAACACTTGTTATCTGTCCTTTTTATTCTAGCCATCCTAATAGGTGTGGTTTGATTTGAATCTCCCTGGTGACTAATGATTTTGAACATATTTTCATGGGCTTATTGGCTATTTGTATATCTTCCTTGGCAAAATGTCTATTCAGATCCTTTGTCCATTTTAAAGTTGGATTTTGCCTTATCATTATTGACTTGTAAGGTTGTTTATATATTCTAGATATAAGAATTTTATCAGATATATTATTTGCAAATATTTTCTCCCTTTATGAGTTTTCAAAAAAAAGGAATTGGTTGTCTTCTGACAGTGACCAATTACTTTTCTCTTGACATATCAATATGAAGTCATAAATTCAAGCATTTGATGTCTTCAGTTGCATTGCAACTTTCATTCTTTTTGATGATAAAATTGTCCCATCTTTGGCTAATGTGAACCTCTTGAGGTTGATTCCCAAGTAATTCTGGTGAGTCTAATTGTTTTGGATAGCTTCTTTGCTTTTTGGCAGAATATGTTCCAGTCTCATCTTGTATATTTTCTGCCACAGACCTGGAATCAGCCATTTGTCCAAGGAGCCCTAGTTCTGTTTTAGTATGAGTGCTAGAGATGCTCATTGCCACCAAGTAGGTGACTGTTTATGGGTCTTTTCAGTGGATACATTTGGGAAATATGTGTGTGAAGTTTTTTATTTGTTTTTAATGACAAAATATATTATGAGTTCATGCTGATAGTTCCAGTTCATATGCAGGACTCTAGGGTTTTTATTTAACCTCTTCTGTCTTTCATCTGTATCTTTTTTTGTTTCCCCTACACTACAATTCCTAGTTCTCAAAGTTTCTAGGGATGATAGTAATTATGTTACGTTCTGTTCTCTTTGCTTTATCCCAAGTTGCCTAGAATAGCAATACCAACATTAACACCAACAATTTAATTACTGAAAATAGTTAAAAGATTTTTATTTTGTTTGTTTTGCTTGGCTGTTATTTTTGCCACTAGTCAGTGTATAGCCGAACTGTTGTTTTTAGAAGTTACTTGAAATAGTTTCTTTCTGTGCTACAAACTGGATGTATAGTTAGGTTCACTGCATTTTATTTTCAATATTTAGGAATTACTTTTTAAATTATTTTTATTTAAAAAATTTTAATTGTCATCACAAAACACCATAAATTTATTATCTTAACTGTTTTAAAGTGTAGAGTTCAGTAGTGTGAAGCATATTCACATTATTGTAGATCAGATCTCCAGAAATTTTTCATCTTTCAAAACTAAAACTCTATGCCCATTAAACAATTCCCCATTTCTCCCTGCCACCAGCCCTTGGCAACTACCATCCTACTTTCTGTCTCTCTGAATTTGGCTACTCTATGTACCAAACTCATAAGTAGAATCATATAATAATTTATCTTTTCATGACTGGTGTACTTCATTTAGCATAATGTCCTAAGCCTCATCCATTTTGTAGCATGTGACAAGAGTTTCTTTTTTCAAGTTGAATAATCCACTGTATATATACCACATTTTGTTTATCCATTCATATATCAATGGCCACTTGAATTGTTTCCGCTAGGAATTGCTTTCTAAATTTAATTTTGTTTCACAATTTTGTAACTATCTAGAATAGTTACATAGATCTTGAGTCAAGTTAACAAAGAAAATATATTTGAAGAAGTCAATCTTCTATCTCTGTCTCTTTATCTCTATTTTCTCCTTCCTTTAAGGAATTTTAAAATTTAATGGTTTATCTTTCCATTTTTTAAATCCAAGAAGATAAATTAGGTAGCCATTTTTAATCTAAAAAGATATATATATATAATCATTCAAAATATATGTACAAATATATGTATTTCTCACTCTCCTTAGAAAATGGTAGCATACAGTTAATATAAATGCTGTTCTGCATCTAGATTTTATCGCCTTATGAATGTCACATAGAGATATCTTGCTCATTCTTTTTCACCACTGCATAATTATTCTGCAGTATGGATGTACCATGCTTTATTCCAACAGTTCCCTATATTAATAGACATTCAAGTTTGTCACGTTTTCCTGTTGAAAATAGTCCTGTAGAAATGACATACTGCATAGGTCTTTTTGTATTTTGCCAATGTATCTATGATGAAGAGTGAGATTGCTGGGTCAAAAGGTATGTAGTTTTGTAGATACTGTCGTGGTCTCCTTTGTAAGCATTATACCATTTGCATTCTCACCAAAATGTATGAGGGCCTGTTTCTTTCCTCATAGTTCTGTCCTGGAATATGTTGTCAAGTTTTTGAACTTTTGTTAGTGTTTTGGTGAGACAAATAGTTTGTTTCCATTTCTCTTAGTATGTGTATCTTTTCATATTCAGAGCTATTTCTATTTCTTTTTCTATAAACTGTCCATTTCCGTAGCTTGTTATTCTATGCAGTTAGTGCTTTTTTTCTTTCTAGTTTTTTCTTTTTAAGACGGAGTTTTGCTCTTGTTGCCCAGGCTGGAGTACAATGGCGCAATCTTGGCTCACTGCAATCTCCGCCTCCTGGGTTCAAGCGATTCTCCTGCCTCAGCCTCCTGAGTAGCTGGGATTACAGGCGTGCACCACCACGCCCAGCTAATTTTGTATTTTTAGTAGAGACAGGGTTTCTCCATGTTGGTGAGGCTGGTCTCGAATTCCCGACCTCAGGTGATCCGCCCACCTCGGCCTCCCAAAGTGCCGGGATTAGAGGCATGAGCCGCCGCGCCTGGCCTATTTTTAGAGATTCTCTGCCATTCAAAGGTTTTGTTTATTTATGTATTTATTTTTTGGAGACAGAGTCTCACTCCGTCATCAGGCTGGAGTGCAATGGCACCATCATGGCTCACTGTAGCCTTGACCTCCCTAGGCTCAGGTGGTCCTCCCACCTCAGCCTCTAGAATACCTGAGACTATAGGCACATGCCACCAACCCTGGCTAATTTTTGAATTTTTTTTTATAGAGATGGAGTTTTGCCATGTTGCCCAGGCTGGTCTTGAATTCTTGGGCTCAAGGGATCCACTTGTTTCAGCTTCCCAGAGTGCTGGGATTACAGGCATGAGCCACCATGCCCAGCCTAAAATTTTGATTTTTATATAGTCTAATTTATTGTACCTTTACCTCATTGCTTGTGGAGTTTTGAGTCATTTTTTCAGTAAAGATTGCCCCATTCCTTGGTTACTTATCTTTTCTTTTATTCCTGTACAGTTTGTTCTCCCTTCCCTTCCCTCTTCCCCCATTCACTCCCTGGCTTTCTTTCCTTATGTAAACCTCTGATTGATTTGGAATTTGTCCTGGGGTGTGGTATGGGGTATAGTTCCCATTTTATCTTTTTCCAAATGAATATCCAGTTATCCCACCATTGCTAATTTAAAAGTCTTTCCTTCTCATTGATTTGAGATGCTCTTATTTTTGTGGTTTTTAAATATATTTGTATATGTAAATGAGTGTTTTCCTGAATTTTCTATTCTGCTCCCTTGGTCTATATTCATGTACCATAACAACGTTGTTTTAATTACAGAAACTTTATAATATGTTTTAATACCTAGTAGGGCGGGCTTTCTTCTTTTTCAGTATGTATTTTTCTGGCTACTTTTTCTTGTGTTTTTCTTTCAAATCAACTTGCCTTGCTCTGATGAGAAAAGAAAAACCTGATGGTATTTTTCTTTGTACTGCATTAAATGTATAGATTAGGGAGAACTGGCATTTTTATAATGTTGTGAGACTTTTAATCCAAGAAGACGGTATGCCTTTCCATTTATTCAATCCTACTTCTTTGTCTTTTGGGAATGTTTTATATAATTTTCCTCATATAGGTTTTGGATATATTTTATAAGTTTACATGTATGTATTTTATTTAATGTTGATTTTATTTTGATATTGTATTTATTATTCCTTCTTTGAATTTTATTTGTATATGAATGTCATTGAATTGTATGTGTTCATTTTATAACCTATTACTTGACTAAATTATCTTTTGTTTTTAATAATTTTGCCATTGATTAGTTCAAGTTTTCCAGATAAATAATTATACAAGATGAAATTTTAAAATTTTCTTAACCTTCCTATAGAAGACACAATTTTTCTAAGTTACTATGAATCAGGAGTTTGGACATGTTTCTGGAGGTCATTCTTAACCTCTGTGTTGTATTGTATATGTTCAAATTTCTTGTGTGCCATGACCTGTGTAAATGATATTATTTGTTTAATAACAGGAGTTAGAAAGGCAGAAACATATGTGTAGTGTGCTGCAGCATAAGATGGAAGAACTTAAAGAAGGCCTTCGGCAAAGAGATGAGCTTATTGAGGTACGTACATGAACTGTGGGAATACTTAATTTTGAAAAAAATGAGTTGAATGGGATGAAGATGTGTGTGTTGGGAGGGAAGGAAAGTTAAGATGCATCAGAGTTTACTTGTCTCTTTATATTTGACTGTACGCTAAAAGTTTTCAGACATAAACCAGATCATGCTTAAAAATTAATACTATAAATCCTATAAACATTACCCCAATTTGGTAGCAGAAATTTTTGTGTCTTTTATTGCTAAATACAGTTTCCTAAAGATATATTAGGAAATGAGCAAAAGGAAAAATTATAGAATAACATTATTCTTTGGAATTAGTGAATGCCATCTTTTGGGACATGATTCTCGGGGAATAAGTTTGATTTTCACTCAGGTAAATACATTTCTCAGGTGGCTAAATGAAAAAGAAGAAATGTCAAGATACTTTCTATACAAAAAGGTAAAGAATAGCTAGTCTGAAGGTTCAGGTTTCTGCAAGCAAAGGGACTCTGCCACATTGTTGGCAACGTCTTAGGAATGGAATGAAGCATAGTCTACCAAGAACTCTTTGAAAACATTAGTCTTCCTTGCAGGCCTACTACATTGCATCCATCTTTTTTCTTTAAATGTGGTTTTCCCTCTTGAGACGATGTTTTTAGATAAATATAGAAATAAGTTTGAAGGGGGATCCTGCCCACTATCTAGGTGTGGCTATCAAAGGCATCTAATGTTAAGTTAGTGTTGACATGCCAGAGATGTCAGGAAGCATAGATGTTAATGATCCCAGGAGAGAGATCTCACGTACCACACTTGTCCACATTCCTGGCTACTCAGACCTTAGCCTTTCTTTTTCTCTCCCTCTTTCCCCTCAGACCTACCTCTTAATATCTCTCTCTACAAATGATTTTTAAAAACCATTTAATAGAGAAAAAGAAATGACTTTTTAAATTTGAAGACTGGTGTTAATTTTTGTCATTATTAAGAATAATTGAACATACCCAGAATTTGTGGATTTCAAGTGCAGATACAGATAACCTTGTGGATCTATCAGATTACATATGAGGTTAATTTTCTTAGTTTTTCTCCATATAAGGTAGGAAGCATATTTTCCAGAATCTGTATCCTGCTGGTATTTTAAAATACTGTGAAATTCTTTCCTTTTTTGTTCTTTTATCTTTCTGTGCCAAAATGCCAACCACATAAAATAATAAACCTGCTTTGGGGGCTGCTTCTCAAATTCAATAGCTTAAGTTAGGATTGGTAAAGTTCTAGTTTTTCATTATAATGGCATTTAAGAAGAATATAATGCTTGATTTCTATAGTTTGTCACTGTGACTTCTTTAAAAGCTTAGGGTGCTAGGTATACAAACTTTGAAAACTATAGTTTTAGATGTTTTTTACATCTAGAATGAACATCTTTTAGATGTCAGTATCTATGGTTATGCTGAAAATCTTTAAATATTACAAATAATGTTTTTTGGTCTTTGGAATTGAAAATTCCATGGTAAGGTACCTAATGTATGAGTAGGGGAAGGAGGAGATAATAATTTACCAATAATGCATAAGAAGAAAACCAGTTAAGCACCATTGACAATTAAAAAGGTCATTTAAGGATTGTTAAATGCTAAGTTTAAATGTTTCAAAATAATATAAATAATTTTAAAATAATACCAAATTCATGGTGTTCTTGCTGTCATAGATTCTGCTAACAGAAATTCAAAATGATCAGTTCTGCTTAAAAAATAAAATTCAAAACTGCTTGTTCTCTGAGATAAAAGATCATTTGTTCATAAGCAAATCTAAATTTCCCTCTCTAGGAATGTAAGTTCTTGCAGTTATCAAAGAAAGAATATACATACGGAGCTGTATGTACACAGAAATTCTAGCTGGCTTGCTGCCACATAGCTGTGGTTAGAACAGTTATTCCTGGTTCCTTTGCTTACTTTTGTAGGGACAAGCCAGTGAGAATCTTGTGGCCAAGACTGTGAATGTCATCTTTTCTTTTGGCAAACCAATTTTGCTTTTCCTGTTCATCACAGACTTTCCCTTTTGGTTAAAGTTTCTTTATCGGCTTTATTTTTGTTTCCTCCCTCAAACCTCCTCTCCCTTTTCTTTCTGCTCTTTTATTACTTCTCTTCCCCTCTTCCTCTGCAGGAGAAGCAGCGCATGCAGCAGAAAATAGACACCATGACAAAAGAGGTGTTTGACCTCCAGGAGACACTTCTTTGGAAAGATAAAAAAATTGGGGTATGAGATGAAATTGGGCTTTGGTTAGAAGCTCATTGATGAGGACTACAATAGAATTTAACCTAGAGATTGAAAAAACCTGTCCTTTTGATTATTCTTGAGCATTTACACAGTATGAAAAATGAGTAAGTAGAAGATAGAAAGAGACTTCCATAGGAAAACCTGATATCGTGCCTGGAAAGAACTCTTCTTTTCAGCCAACAAGTTTCTCTGTATTCCCTTAGGATTCTTTTTTTTTTTTTTTTTTTTTTTTGAGATGGAGTCTCATTTTGTTGCCCAAGCTGGAGTGCAGTGGCATGATCTCGGCTCACTACAACCTCTGCCTCCTGGGTTCAAGTGATTCTCCTGCCTCAGCCTCCCTAGTAGCTGGGATTACAGGCACACACCACCATGCCCAGCTGATTTTTTGTATTTTTATGAGAGATGGGGTTTCACCGTGTTAGCCAGGCTGGTCTCTAACTCCTGACCTCAGGTAATCCACACACCTTGGCCTCCCAAAGTGCTAGGATTACAGGTGTGAGCCACCACAACTGGCCTCCCTTGGGATTCTTACCCAGAAACAGCCACAGGCATTCAATTCAAACTCTGTGGTTAACTCGATATCCTTACATTACAGGAATTTGGATAAGAAGAGAGTAGTGGTGGGGAGAAAGTTATTAGCATCCTATAAATCCTTGGTGAATAAAATAGGAAGAGATTAAAATCAATTCAATTACAGAAACAGATAGGAAAGTAAGACTTACTAGGGTGGCTGTCTCTAACTATAACCACAGAACTCCCCCAAGTAGGGCCCAGATAAATGAAATGTCTTCATTGCTATTTTGCTAAGCTCTGCAGGTGGATTCCATGTACACCAAAAACTGGAGAAAATTCCCTCCAGTTCATCTCATGTGGCCTTTGATTGGCAGTCCCATCATCTGGCTGAGCTCTCTGTTCTGCAGTAGGGGAACCACTTAGCCATAGTTGCCAGAGGCTTACCTTGTCAGGGAAGGGTAGAGGAAATAGAACATGTAAGAAAAGTCTTGTTCTGCTTAAGGTTAGAGGGGATAGGGAGTAGTTGTTAAAGATCCCTGAGACCATCTCTGAGAGACAGGCCTGGATATGAAACCCTCTGGATCATACCCTCAGAACATTGTTAGGAACATTCTGAAGCCCAGCCGGTGGTCAGCAGGATCCAGTCTTTTTCATCACTTCAAGGACCTCTCTCATTAATATACACATGGGAAGATTACATTACCTCTTACGAGTTTGTAGGCTCATGCCTGTAATCCTAGCACTTTGGGAGGCCAAGGCTCGAGGATCGCTTGAGGCCAGAGGATTGCTTGAGGTCAGGAGCTTGAGACCAGCTTGAGCAACATAGTGAGACCCACCCTGTCTCTCCAAAAGAATTTTAAAATTTGCAGAGCATGCACCTGCCCCAACTACTTAGGAGGCTGAGGTGGGAGGATCACTGGAGCCCACAAGATGGAGGCTGCAGTGAACTATGATCGTGCCACTGCACTGTAGCCTAAGCAATAGAGTGATACCCTTTCTTTAAAAAAAAAAGTTTGTAGACCAAAAATTTAAAGAGCAAAAGCTACTTTATAGATAATTATCTGACATTCAGGTTGCTGATTATTAAAAATTCCATCTAAACCTAGAAAAGCCTTCTGGGGGATAAATCAATATATGTTTCAAAACATCTGTTAGGTGTTTTGAAATTATGATTTTAAAATTGAAATTTGAAGTTGGAAAGTGAAATTTAATTGTTGAACCATTGATTTGATTTAAATTTTTGCTTGGGAGATACAACATAAGATGTAAAAAACCATGTGGGACAAAGTAGGTAATTTTAAAATTTTAGTTAAAATCTGGTCACTATCTAGAATAGGCTTCTTTTAGGACTTTACATAATTTTCTTTAACACAGATCTGTAGGCCCAGGATTTCTAGCTTGTATGAGTGCCTTAGTATTTTCAAATGATAATCTTGGACCAGCCATAGAAACCCCTCAGATGTCTCAGTTTAAAATATAAATTATTTGGCTTTTATTTGGAGAATATTTTATTTTATTTTAGTATCCCTTTTTTGAGATGGAATCTCTCTCTGTCCCCCAGGCTGGAGTATAGTGGCGCAATCTCAGCTCACTGCAACCTCCTGGGTTCAAGCAGTTCTGCCTCAGCCTCCTGAGTAGCTGGTACTACAGGTGTGCACTGCCACGCCCGGCTAATTTTTGTATTTTTAGTAGAGATGGGGTTTCACCATGTTGGCCAGGCTGGTCTGGAACTCCTGACCTCAAGTGATCGGCCCATCTCGGCCTTCCAAAGTGGTGGTATTACAGGCATGAGCCACTGTGCCCGGCCAGAATTTTAGAATTACATGCAGTCGTATGAAATTAAACAGGGCTGGGCATGGTAGCTCATGCCTTTAATCCCAGCACTTTGGGAGGCCAAAGAGGGTGGATCCCTTGAGGTCAAGAGTTCGAGACAAGCCTGACCAACATGGTGAAACCCTGTCTCTACTAAAAATACAAAAATTAGCTAGGCATGGTGGCACACACCTGTAATCCCAGCTACTTGGGAGGCTGAGGCATAAGAATCACTTGAACCCGAGAGGCAGAGGTTGCAGTGAGCTGAGATTGTGTCACTGCACTAGAGCCTAGGCAACAGACCAAAACCCTGTCTCAAAAAAAAAAAAAAAAAAAAAGAAAAAAGAAGAAATTTAACAGAGAGATCCTATATATTCTTTGCTCAATCTTCCCCAAATGTAACATCTTACAGAACTATAGTACAATATCACAACCAGGGTATTGACCTTGATACAGTGAAGATACAGAACATTTCTATCACTATAAGGGATTTCTCCTCCTCTTGCCTTTTTATAGTCATAGCCTTTATCTCCCCTTCCCCTCCCAAACCCTGAGAACCACTAATCTTTTCTTCATTTGTGTAGTTTTGCTATTTTAAGAATGTTTAAAAAATGGAATTATATAGTATATATTAACCTTTTGGAATTACCCTTTTTCAGTCTGTATAAGTCCCTCAAGATTAGTCCAAATTGTTGAATCACTAGTAGACTCTTTTTTTTTTTAATTTGAAAAATTGTGCTAAAATACAAATAACATAAAATTTACCATTTTAACTATTTTTAAGTGTACAGTTCAGTGGCATTTAGTACATTCATGTTGTTGTGCTACTGTCACCACCATCAGAACTTTTTTATCTTCCACAGCTGAAATCTGTACCCATTAAACAACTCCCCATTCAGTCCCTTCTCCCAAACCCCTGGCAACCACCATTCCACCTTCTGTCTCTGTGAATTTGACTACTCTAGGTACTTCATATAAATGGAATCATACAGTATCTGATTTATTTCACTTGGCATAATGCCCTCAAGGCTCATGTTGCAGCATATGTCAGAATGTCCATCCCTTTTAAGGCTGAATCATATTCCATTGTATGTATATACCACATTCTTCTGTTGATATATCGACACATCTACCTTTTGGCCATTGTGAATAATGCTGCTGTGAACATGGGTATTCAAATAACTCTTCAAGACTCTGCCTTCAGTTGTTTTCGGTATGTACCCAGAAGTAGAATTGCTGGATCTTATAGTAATTCTGTGTTTAATTTTTTTGAGTAACAGCTATACTGTGTTCTGTAGCAGGTGTCCCATTTTACATTCCCACCACTAGTGAACAAGGGTTCCAATTTCTCCATGTCCTTGCCAATATTTGTTATCATAATACAGGGGCAGTGGTCCTCCCTTGACTTTTAAAAGACACATTTTCAGTATGGACAGTAACTACTTGTCTCTAGCTTCATTTTTAAGATTTACATTTAGTAACTTAATGAAGAAATATGTCCATTATTCCCAGGTTAAAGTTCAGTTCATTAGTGATCTTGCCTCTAGCTCCACTGCAGTTCTAAACACCAGGAGCCCATGTATAGAATAGGCGTATACAAAGAACTTGCATATCTCTGTAGCCCAGCGTAAACTCACTTCCATTCTGACCAAAGATATTTGTTCCCCAGTACAATTATGTGGAGAATTAACCCTTTGCCCAAAAGTTCAGCCCATTATACACATCCTTTTGGCTTCTGGATGGTAGGATTTGAGGTTAGGTCAGGGATAAAGAATTATTTTGAACTCTACAAGCATGTACTTTTTACCCTAAAAAAAATCTACTCTAGGAGCTATTGTTGTACACAAATGCAAGGGTAGTGGTTATATGGTCAGGTAATATGGAGGATTTTAGATCCAGCGTGAATACATTTGATCCAATTATAAGGTATTTTAGTAGTCTTCAAACTTTGTGGTGAAATGGGTGAATTTACAGGATGTATTTTATTTTCCCATCTATAATTATGGGAAGAGGAAATTAAAAAGTCCGAAGGTAAAAATAAAACCCAGTGCAATAAGATGTGGAAGAGGAGCAGATGTCATGTATATCATTTGCTAGAATTCCTAGTTTCAAATTGGCCTGTTCCTCAGAGGTCTTTTATATTGAGTGGTGTTGTTTATATAGAGCATGTGTGACAGTGATCATTTACCCACTTATATGTGGTGATACATGACATAACTATGCATGCAGATACCAGTAACCAAAAATACCTAACCCATAAAGACTAAAGTGACACTCAACACATGGGAAAGTATTGTTGTGCTTTGTTTTCCCAATGTTTCATTTATTACTAATGATTAATGTAATGGAGTGTTAATACTAGCTGGATGGTGCTAAACCCACATTGTTAATTCACAGGCAGACTTGAGACACATCATATAGTATGACTGTAAATTGTTGAAAAGAAGTCAGATATTGACATGGCAGTTTGGATAAGTAAAGAGTAGGATTTGCCCTATGGGCTCCTTTCTTAGCATCATCTGGGCTAACAATAAGGGAATATAATGTATCCTCCACAGGGCTGTGATATTTTAAAAACTATTTCAGGGCTTTGGAAACAAAAACAACCAGATTCATTTTCTGATTTTGCCACTTAATGTGACTTTGAGCAAAAAATATAGCCACTCTGAGCCTCAATTTTCTGATCTGTTAAATGGGGATAATACAGGTACCTCACAGGATATGTAGAGGTTTCAAATACAAAATAACGTATAAGAGAGAAATTATATAAAATAGTGCCTGCCATATAATTTGTGCTATACAAATGGTAGTTGCTATCATCCCTTATTTACTTGATCCCTATTTGGTTGCAAAATAGGATTATAATGATTTTTTAAATTGCCCAACTATTCAGCTATCAATTTCTCAGCAATTCTCTGTCCCACTTCCAAAGCCAGTGAACTGAGAGGAAAGTTACCTGTTGTAGTTTAACTTCTTGGATTAATGGGAATGCTGACAGAAGACATTAAATATATGAACAAAAATATGTGGGGAAAGGCTTTTTCAAATAGGCCAGTTATCAGATTCCTGCATAGACTACTTACTTTGGGTGTATTTTTAATTCTGGGTTATTTTCTTTTACAATAGATTTTATTTTTTCATAGTAGATTTTATTTTTCATCGATAACCAAAGTATGTTCCTGCTTCTGCATTGTCCTTAGCTGACAGTTGTGAGATTAAGGGAATGGCAGGGAATTTACAAATGAAATCACCAGCCTGCTTCTCCTGAACTGTCCCTGCTATCTAGGCATTACAGGCAATGCTTTACCTTGATTTATGCCTCTGCCCTTGGGATGGGTGCTATTATCCCTTCTGTTTTTCAGGTAAGGAAACTGAGGCATAGGATGGGTATGTGCCAGGACCCAAAAACCTGATTCTGAAATCCATATTCTGTAACTCTCCATAGCTTGGCTGTATTTATTTTGTCAGTGTTTTGTTTTTTCACATTTTGGGAATATAACAGAAAGCCAATGAGTCTCAGTTATATTTAATTAAATGGTCAGAAGTTGATCTTTGAATTCTTTTGTAGGTTAACTATTTTGAATTAAGTGGTATTTGAGTATTTTGCCACACTACTTGGAGAACAATATACAGCCAATATTTAATTAAAATATCTTACATATAATAGTTATTTTTATTCCAGAACTATTTTTTTTTTGAAAACTCAACTGTATTATTGAATAAACTAGTTTAGTTAAACATGAAATGTGGGGTTCTTTTTGTTCACCAAATAAAAATGTACTGAGGCAGTCAGTAAGGAAAGCTTTGTTTTACTCTGGCTGCTCTCTTCATCTTCCTTTTCCTGTTTTATTTTTTTTCATTGACTGGAAAAGAAAGATTTATTTCCCTGCTTGATGTGATTAAACATGTTTTGCCAAATTGATGCATGAGAACCAGTTTCTATGAGAACTCTCTTCTGGAGATGTATATCCATGTAACTCTGTATTTCCTCCCATATCTGACTGCTTGTTTCCAATCTTTTGACTGCTTCCTTGCTTTTTATGCTTTTATCTTTGCTTATTTGAATTAGGTACTTCTCTGCTACCTTTCACCTGCTCTTTTTCTCTGCCATTGTTTTCCCTTGCTACCTTACCTAAAACCAGGCCCTAGAGAAACAGAAAGAATACATTGCCTGCCTTAGGAATGAGCGAGATATGCTCAGAGAGGAGCTGGCTGACCTGCAGGAGACAGTGAAGACGGGAGAGGTATGTTAGCATTAGCCTGGAGTTCAGGTCCCTCACTGCTTTACTTGCTGTCTTCCTTCTTTTCATCCTGCCATCTTTCCTAGCCCAAATACAAACTACAATGTTTATTCCCTAATCCAGATTTGGTAGGTTTAAGCTATTTCTTCCACAGAGCTATATTCCATGTAACTGATTCTAACCAGATTTTACCTGTAGCAAACATGTATTGTTGCAGAGTTACCTCACAGAGCTTACTGTTTCCATATGGGCCTTTTGTGATGATGGGTTTTCCCCCCTTGCAGAAACATGGCTTAGTTATAATCCCCGATGGCACTCCCAATGGTGATGTCAGTCATGAACCAGTGGCTGGAGCCATCACTGTTGTGTCTCAGGAAGCTGCTCAGGTCTTGGAGTCAGCAGGAGAAGGGCCATTAGGTAAGATACTGGTTGCTATCTTGACTTGGATTGATGTTACCCTATTGGGTTTTCTGCTTTTTCATATCCCAGCTTGGAAAACAAAAACAGCATAAGGGCTGTCTGAGACTCAAGTAGACGCTTAACCAGAAGAATCTGGGCACATTGGCCCATTTTCTTCGGACATCCTTGGCCTTGGGAAACCAGCATCTGTGTCATTGTAAGGCAATAAGTGTAACTGTAAGGCCCGTGGATGGAAGTACTATGGGCCTATACGCATTGTTTTTTACTTAACTACCAACTTTTCTGCAAAGAGATAGTCTAGTATACCTGTGCTAGGGGAGCAGTAGGCTAGCAGGAGACTTCTCATGTGTGCTATAAGTTTCTCATCCTTGGAACATCTGGTTTTATGTTCCACTACTTACCCCAGGGTTCTGTACCTCTTTTCTACCACATTTCTTAAGCCAAGAAACAGATGACCAAAAAGACAGATATGAGAGAAGTATGACTTCCAGAGCAGGGCTTCCCAGACTCTTAAAGTCTAAACCTCTTAAATTTAACCCTTTGAGAATCTGACACCTCTTTTCAGGAAAAAACAAAGTTGCTGACACCTCTCTCCAAGAAACCAAAGTCACCCATCTATTGACCCCACTAAGAAATCTACTCTAGAGGAAGAAAAATGGCACAGATAGATACTGTATCATTAGCTCACTTTTATTTTTTAAAAAACAATCTTTTTTCATTTTTCATCTTGTTTTCATATATGTGTAAGCTTCTTAGAGGAGTGAGAGATATAAGTGTAAAGCAAACTGAAAAACATTTTAAAAGTTAGTAAGCACATTCTCTAATGTGGAGCATTCCAGAAATGTGATTGTAAGGCACTTTGAATAAAGCAAGATGCTGGGTGAGCAAGAGAGATCTGGAGAATGGAACGAGAGTCTGGCTATAGGCAGCCCAGGGTGTTTCCCTGCTGTTGTTTCCCTCGTCTGCAGGTCCCAGCAGGCAGACCTGCTTGAAAGGTGCAGAAGAAACCAAAATCTGTATTTGGCTGTGACCCTCATCATTTACAGAGGGTAGTGGTCAGTCAGGTGTCAGCTGCTTTTTTAAGTGAACAATGGTGTCTCCTCAGCTGAAGGGGCCTATTTTAATGCAGGCTTGGGAAGAGTCAAATCTCCATAGGCCAGGAGTGAACCCTGATGCTGCTACCAAGCCGCAGATCCACCCATGGATGCCCACATTTTTTTTTTTTTTTTTTTTTGAGGCAGAGTCTCACTTGGTCGCTTGGCAGGATTGCAGTGGCGCGATCTCAGCTCACTGCAAGGCGCAACCTCTTATCTCCCAGGTTCAGATGGCTTCCTGAGTAGCTGGGATTACAGGCGCCTGCCACCATGCCCGGTTAATTTTTGTATTTTTTTAGTGGAGACGTGGTTTCACGATTTTGGTCAGGCTGGTCTCAAACTCATCTCAAGTGATCCACCCAACTAGGCCTCCCAAAGTGCTGGGATTACAGGCGTGAACCACCGCACCTGGCCCAGCTGCCGACATCTTGGAGTGGGTCCCCTTCCCTCCCTACTAGCTTTTGGGGACTTCGCTTCTTCCAGCATTGTGCTCCTCTCTTTTCTCTCCTCCAGCTTCCTTTGCCCAGTCCTGCTCTTACCCCATCTTCTTTCACATATTTGAATCTCTCCCGCTAAGGGCTCAGCCTTTGGGAGCACACTTGACATTTGAGTTGTCTACTAGTGAAAGCTTGAAACAAGGAAATGACCACCTATGTACTTCAGTTTGTCTTTAAGTGGCAAATCACTGCTGTGGGGAACAAATGTTGCATTTGGTGCCCTGATAAGTATCAGTTGTGTGGAAATACGTTTTAGAGAGTTAAGAACTTTTCCGTAATGCTATTAACACCTTTATTTCTTTAGATATTCAGAGCTGTAAGTAATGTAATTTATCAGATAATATTAGCTGTTTATGAGTTTGAAAATTTTTTAATTGTTTGTATACTACATCATCACATATTTAGTTTACGATCTTTTTCATTTGTTTTAGATGTAAGGCTACGAAAACTTGCTGGAGAGAAGGAAGAACTACTGTCACAGGTAAAGGCATTCTTAATGGAGTGTAAAATAATTTTAACGAAGTTACATGGTAAAATACTAGCTAATTGAAATGTTCATTAAAAAGAAATATGCTTATTTCAAACATCAGTACTCAAGTGAGATTTGAAGGATAGATAATTCATATTTTACCTCTTTGTTATTTTCTGTTCTTAAAACATTTTTTTAAGGACACATAGTTTAAGGAGTCATATGGTTTTCTACAAAGTTTGTTATGAACACAGCAATCCCCTGGCCTGGCTCCTCTGTCCTCACCCCTGACCATTTCTGTTAAATGCTTTTAGCTGATTCTTGTGTACTGTCCTCGTATCTCTGTGTAACATACTTAACGTTGCGCCTTGATTGTTCTGCTTCAGGCATTCTATGTTGACATCCTTTTATGGAAGATGAGGGTTTAGCTGTTTTTCATCCTTTCTCCCTGCCACACACACACATATTTTCCACTCCCAAATCCTCCTAATAAAGGAACGGTGTAATTCCAGTCTGCTTGTGTCATTAGGACCCTCTAAACTCTACTCACAGTGGAGCCAGGTTGCATTCTAGGATCATCTCCCTTGGAACTATTAGTTTCCTCTAAGTTAACGTTATGGTTTTTCTTTGTATTTGCTTGGTTTTCTATCATCAATTTAACCACAGACTCTCCAACAGTAGATTAAACCCACTCAATATTTTCAGATGCATCTGGCATTCTTTCAGTTCCAGTTTGTCGAATCTTGGTGCATCTGACTTGTCCCTTTCTAAACTAATGGCTTGCTCTCTTGGTACATAGATGTGGTCACCCTTCATTGGCATCTGGGGATTTTCTTTGCATGTGATTTAGGTTGGGTTCCCTTTTTCCGGTATCTCATGTCTTTCTCCTTATTTATTTTCTAGTTTTGGTACATCTTCCAGTAGCTAGCTTCCTGAGAAGAGGGTTTGTGGATTGTTAATTTTTCATGACCTTGCAGGCCTGAAGATGTCTTCATTCTACCCTCTTACTTGATTAAAATAGTTTGGCTAGGTAGAGAATCCTGAGTTGCCATTGTTCTCCGTAAGATTTTTTAAAAAGACATTTCTTCATTGTGCTGTGACTTCAAGTATGGCTGTTGAGTTTTCATGAACATTTTGAGTTCTGATCTTTTCTGGTTTGTGATCTATTTTTCTCCTCTTTGTAGAAGGTTGTATCCTATTCTCTTTCTCTCTAGTGTTCTGGTATAATTTGAAGATAGCAATGTGATTTGAAGTTTTCATGTGTGATGCTGGGCCCCTGTCAATTCTAGGAGCTCCCATTCTTTAGTTCTGGGAAGATTTCTTGAATGATTTTGTTACTGATTTTTTTCCCCTCCCATATTCTGTGTTCTCTATTTTGGAAGTCCTATTCAGTCATTCAACAAATGTTGAGTGAGATTCTACTATTTAACATGCACTATTCTAGGCACTGGGATATTTCAGTGAATAAGTTAGTTTAGAAAAAAATTCCTGCCTGAGGGACATTCTAGTAGGAAGACATCAGACAATAAACAGTATTATATGATATGTTAGAAGGTTTGTGTGAATGCGTTTATGTGTTTCTCTGGCTACTTACAGCTGCATAGGGGCAGGCATGGAGTGAGTAGAGAGCTAGATTTTACCAGGAAAGTATTAATGGGGCAGGAGAGGTGAGGGAGTAAGAAAGAAAATTATTATAATGATAGACCTTGACATTAAACTGGATGAAGAGGATTCGGGAGATATTCAGGAACACATCACGGTACAGTAGAAAGAAGATGTAATCTGTAGATTAGTGGTACTAGTGTGGTTGAAGGGTTGTTGGAATTTGAGTCTAGAGAGAAAGACCTAGAAAGATGAGGAATGGTGGTTAGAGAGAGGATACATGGAACTAAATTGTATAGGGATTACAATTGTCTAATGATAAGATCTAGTATATGATTGTGGGAGTGAGTAGCTGAGGGCAAGAAGGGATAGATGGCAAGATCCTTGGAAGGGAGGTGGGTTAGTCCATTTTTTGCTTGGCTATAAAGGAATACCTGAGGCTGGGTAATTTATAAAGAAAAGAGGTTTGAGGCCGGGCGCGGTGGCTCAAACCTGTAATCCCAGCACTTTGGGAGGCCGAGACGGGCGGATCACGAGGTCAGGAGATCGAGACCATCCTGGCTAACACGGTGAAACCCCGCCTCTACTAAAAAATACAGAAAAACTAGCCGGGCAAGGTGGCGGGCGCCTGTAGTCCCAGCTACTCGGGAGGCTGAGAAAGGAGAATGGCATAAACCCGGGAGGCGGAGCTTGCAGTGAGCTGAGATCCGGCCACTGTACTCCAGCCTGGGCGACAGAGCGAGACTCCGTCTTAAAAACAAAAAACAAAACAAAACAAAACAAAAAAAAAAAAAAAAAAGAAAAGAGGTTTGACTGGGCGTGGCAGCTCATGCCTGTAATCCCAGCACTTTTGGAGGCTGAGGCAGGTGGTTGAGGTCAGGAGTCAAGACCAGCCTGGCCAACATGGTGAAACCCCAACTCTACTAAAAATATACAAAAAAAAAAAACATTAGCCGGGTATGGTGGTGGGTGCCTGTAGTCCCAGCTACTTGGGAGGCTGAGGCAGAAGGGAGGTGGAGGCTGCAGTGAGCCAAAATTGCACTGCTGCATTCCAGCCTTGGGTGGCAGAGTGAGACTTTGTCAAAAAAAAAAAAAAAAAAAGTAAAAGAAAAGAGGTTTAATTGGCTGTAGTTCTGCAAGCTGTACAGGAAGCATGGTGTCAGCATCTGCTCAGCTTCTGAGCTCATTTTCCTGAGGCCTCAGGCCAGGCTGGTCTTGAACTCCTGACCTTAGGTGATCCACCCACCTCGGCCTCCCAAAGTGCTGGGATTACAGGCATGAGCCACCGCGCCCAGTCGGCCTCAGGAAACTTCTAATCACGGCAGATGGTGAATGGGGAGCAGGCATGTCATATGTCAAGAGCGGAAGCCAGAGTGAGTGAGTGGGGAGGTGATGTACACACTTAAAACAACCAGATCTTGTGTGAACTACCAGAGCAAGAACTCACTCATCACCAAGGGAACGGTGCAAAGCCATTCATGAGGGATCTGCCCCATGACCCAGATACCTCCTACCAGGCCCCACCTTCAGCACTGGGGAATACATTTCACCATATGAGGAGGTGTACCAGAAATTGAGAGATCATTTGTCAGGGAGATCCTCTACTTAGATATACATTGAAATTGCCAAAAATTAAGACAGGAATAGTCTAGAGGGAGTGCAAGTTGGGAGCTATTTAATAAATGGTGATGAAGGAATGGGATTTTGGCAATGATAAGTAGTTAGTGTATATAATTTGAAGAGATGAGATTAAGACCTGGGACTTTTAGGGAAGATGTAGGGAAAATACCAGCAAGGAAAGCAAGAGGACACCTATTCCATCTCTAGGTTCAGTAGTAGGAGGCTGTGGAAGTACCAAAAAAAAGGGCCGGGCATGGTGGCTCATGTCTGTAATCCCAGCACTTGGGGAGGCCGAGGTGGGCGGATGACTTGAGGTCAGGAGTTCAAGACCAGCCTGGCCAACATGACGAAACCCCATCTACTAAAAATAACAAAAATTAGTCAGGTGTGGTGGCATGCACCTGGAATCCCAGCTACTTGGGAGGCTGAGGCAGGAGAATCGCTTGAACCCAGGAGGCGGAGGTTGCAGTGAGCTGAGATCACACCACTGCACTCCAGTCTGGGCCACAGAGCGAGACCCTGTCTCAAACAAACAAACAAAACAAAACAGTGTTTGAGAGAGCTGCAGAAGCAGCAGGATTCTTAAGGGAGAGGGTTCTCATCTGCTTAGAGAAAAGACAGAGGGCATTTGCTGATGATGGACTGTTAATTCTAGAGGGCACAGTGGAGAAGTTTCAGGCATTGGGAAAGGTTAGGAGATGAAGGTTAGTGGTCCTACAGACCCTTGTGAGGAAGAGTGCAGAGGAAGAATATGACCCTTTGCGAGATGCACATAAATAGGAATGATGGAGACAATGAGATCAGTCCTGGTTCTCTCAAGGCAGCTAATGACGGTGATCCTGTGTGTTGAAAGGGCAGAGGTGTCTGGGAAGTATAGAGTTAGTCCCAATATAGAGCTTACCCTTTTCCCATTGGGGAGTGGCAAACTTAATCTTAGTGCAGAGGCTTCCCTTTGACCCCTGTTGATGGAGTTAAGGACCGCTGGGGAGTCATCTCTATATATCTTCTTCTTATTATTATTATTATTGACAGAGTCTCACTGTGTCACCAAGCCGGAGTGCCGTGATGTGATCTCTGCTCACTGCAACCTCCACCTCCCGGGTTCAAGTGATTCTCCTGCCTCAGCCTCCCGAGTAGCTGGGACTAAAGGCATGAACCACTATGCCCAGCTAATTTTTGTATTTTTAGTAGAGATGGGGTTTCACCATGTTGG
Organism: Theropithecus gelada; assembly: GCF_003255815.1. NCBI lineage: Eukaryota > Metazoa > Chordata > Mammalia > Primates > Cercopithecidae > Theropithecus > Theropithecus gelada. Next base: position 103,321,694 of record NC_037669.1, read on the forward strand.
CCAGGATGGTCTCGAACTCTTGATCTTGTGATCCGCCCACGTTGGCTTCCCGAAGTGCTGGGATTACAGGCGTGAGCCACCACATCTGGCCCCAATTATTTTTATATACAGAAAATTTAACCTATGTCTAAAAGTAAACAACAAAAAACTGCTCATGGAATCTTCCATTTTAAGAAATAATCCCTTGAATATACCCTATCAATTAACTGTTTATAGTTTTATTTTTTTAGAGATGAGGTCTCACTATGTTTCCCAGGTTGGTCTCGAACTCCTGGGCTCATGTGATCCTCATGCCTCAGCCTCCCAAGTAGCCGGATATATAGGTACATGCCACTATGCCTGGCTGGAATTTTCCATTTTAAACAAAAGTAACAAAAAATACCCCAAAGATGTACTGTTCCATAAAGCAGACACAAATTTAAAATATGGCTATTTTTTACTGGGACACCTGGTCCTGGGGCTCGCTCTTTTCAATGTTTGTTCATAGCTTATCTTTAGCACCTAGGACAATGGGTGTCTCCTATTAGGCACTCAAGAAAATAGGTTTTGAATGAATGTGGCTGATATAAGGGTCTGCTTTGTTCTATGATGTGACCACAGAATAGCATCGGCTTCATTTGAGAGACTGGATCTTGCTGATGAACCTTTATTTTCATTTCAGATTAGAAAACTGAAGCTTCAATTAGAGGAGGAACGACAGAAATGCTCCAGGAATGATGGCACAGTGGGTGACCTGGCAGGACTGCAGAATGGCTCAGACTTGCAGTTCATCGAAATGCAGAGTAGGTACCAGGGGACAGGTCAATCCCAGTCTGTATATAGACTGTCCCAGGGGTGGGTTTGTCAGCAGGTTGCTGGTGTCTTGCAGTACTTTTCTTTCTTTTCTTTTCTTTTTTTTTTTGAGACGGGAGTCTTGCTCTGTCACCCAGGTTGGAGTGCAGTGGCACAATCTCAGTTCACTGCAGCCTCTGCCTCCTGGGTTCTAGTAATTCTCCTGCCTTAGCCTCTGGAGTAGCTGGCATGACAGGCACCTGCCACCTGGTGCCTGGCTAATTTTTTATGTTTTTAGCAGAGACAGAGTTTTGCCATATTTACCAGGCTGGTCTCGAACTCCTGGCCTCAGATGATCCACCTTCCTCAGCTTCCCAGACTGCTGGGATTATAGGCGTAAGCCACCGCGCCCGGCCGTAATACGCTTTTCTTAAGAAGAGCTATGCTACAAAGATTGGTTAGTCCTTGGCTAGTCCAGAAAAACAGTCCTAGTCAGTAAGATAGCTGAATAGAAGCTCCACTAGCCTGTGTGCTTCAGGGGATGATGTTCCTTTCTGGGTAAAGTGATTTCTAGGAACTTTTTGCACATAGTGAAATGCCTTTTGACAACCTGGCACTGTCCTTTTCCATACCCACGTGTCATCTTTAAGCTCCCGTACAGCAAGCACCCTTCCCCATTAAAGTTTTTCCTCTGGAATTTATCTTGGATATTGGAGGAATCTATTTGGAACTACTTCACACTAAATTGCATAATTTCAGAATTTTCCTAGAAGTATTTTTGTTAATCCGAGTTTATTAGATGAAATTTAAAATAAGTCCACAAAATAAAGTCTATTCATTTTACCCGGATTATTCCGGTTTTTCTCACTTTCTACTTTTGATCTCATGATAAAATGATCACTGTAGTCACACTAATTCCCATAGTAGGAAGATTTCAGCAGGAATTTGTAGTTACCCTTTGTTAGTGATTATGTGTAATTCTGGGACAGAGGAGATTTGTATTTTTCCAATAAGAATAGTGACTTTTCTGATAACTAGTATTAAAATCTTATTTATTCCATGGACTTTTCATCTAAACCTTCTGAGATGGGCTGCCAAGAAAAGACTTCCTGGGGCCAGGCGTGGTCACCCATGCCCATAATCCCAGCATTTGGAGAAGCCGAGGTGGTAGATTGCTTGAGCTCAGAAGTTTGAGACCAGCCTAGGCAATGTGGTGAAAACCCGTCTCTTCAAAAAAAAGAAAATGCTTTCTGGATTAAGGCTTATTAATACTAACTTTTGATATTGGTATTATCTTTTCTGTTGGACATCAGTTAGGACACTTGTGACATTTCCTGGTGAATACTTTATTCAAGGATGTCATTTTGGTGTTGGGGGTAGATGAGAACAAGGACATGGGAAGAGGCAGGCTGACTAGTCAGGAAGCTACTACAATGGTGAGCCTGAACCAGTTCAGTGGCTGTCAGCAGTCTTAAAGAGAGGGTAGGGGATAGATCTGAGAGATTGTCCTGAAGCAGCAAATTTAAAAGGAAACAGATTTAGGGGGGAATGGGCTTGCATTAATGTGTGAATACTTCCTAGAGTAGGTAGGTGTTGTATAGCTGGTATTTGCAGAAGGTAAAGTACCCAGGGAGGAGGTGTAGAACCAAGTGAGCTTTGCAGGACTGTGGGAAAGCTGGCAAAGACAAAAGCAAGCAGCTCCCCTGGACCAGAAGACCAGGAGTGTAGCAACTCTCGGTTCTGGACAATGCCTTGCCTATTATGTGAGTGTTTTGGAATGGGATTTCAAAACACACATGAAATTACTGAGATAAGAGACTTAAACTTTTGAAAACAGGAAGGGAAAGGTGGTTTGGAGAGTGAGAAGGAAGCAGTGTATTTGGATAATAGATTGCTGAGGATAACAATTTAAAAATAAGATCCTGAAGCTTGTTTTAGAGCTCAGAAATAGGAATACTTCTCTTTCACTACCAGATACGGCTTTTGGGGAGATGGTAACCCTGTTCCTTTTAAGGTGACAGTAATTGTCCAATTAGAAAAACCTCTCACCACTTTAGGAGGCTGAGGTGGGCAGATCACAAGGTCAGGAGATCGAGACCATCCTGGCTAACACGGTGAAACCCTGTCTCTACTAAAAATACAAAAAATTAGCCGGGCGTAGTGGCGAGCGCCTGTAGTCCCAGCTACTCGGGAGGCGAGGCAGGAGAATGGCGTGAACCCGGGAGACAGAGCTTGCAGTGAGCTGAGATCACGCCACTGCACTCCAGCCTGGGCAACAGAGCGACACTCCGTCTCAAAAAAAGAAAAAGAAAAAGAAAAACCTCTCACATTGAAGACTGTATAAGTAATTGTAACCTTGGTCATGTGGAAATGTAGCAAAGTTCTTAAGTTAGATAAACTGAATATTTCCTGTGGTATGTTAGATTTGGTTTATCTTTTGCAAATCTTAATACTCTAATCATGCCAGAGACTGATTTTTGCTAAACTTGGATTCTTGCAGGGATTTTAAAAGTCCCCTGGCATCATTTCTAAACTTTTCATTTTAAGTGAGTTACTTCCTAGGTCAGATGTTCATCTAATAACTTATAGCTCTACCCATAACACATTATCATGTTACTGAACAACATTTATTCCAACATATATGTATTTAGGCATACACTATGTGCAGAGCACTTGGCTAGGTACAGAGGTAGATTTAGGAAGGCCAAGACAGAGCCCCTCTCCTTCCTTACATATACGATGTTTAAAAAGCATGACAGATGTCATAAAAATGCCAATAAAATACAGCAAGGGAAGGAGTTATAATTAACTAAGGAGAGTCATGAAAGAGGTGAAAATTGAGATTGTCCTTGAAGGTTAAGACTTAAGTCAGAGGTGGGAGAAAAGGACCCTTACAGTATTGGATAGCAGAAGCAAAACCTGGGAGATGGGAAGGTATGGGGCCGAGTTCAGGGAATTAGAGGGCCCAGTACTATGGGCATGGAGGCTCCACAAGGTCACACATAAGGTTAGTAGGGGCTGCTGCTGAATTGGCAGGGCTCCTTTTGCAAGCCCTGCTCACACATATCATAGGGTAAAGAATGAATTTTCTTCTAACTCTTGCTGCAAGGGATACTGTAGTAACATATATGCTAGAGCATCTTGTAGTATATAGTCCAGAAGCTGGGCTGCTGAAGATGCTATGGTTGTTGTGTGTGCATTTGTATTTTGTAATTTTTTTGTGGGGGGGCGCGGTGGAGTCTCACTGTGTCACCAGGCTGGAGTGCAGTGGTACAATCTGGGCTCACTGCAACCTCCGCCTCCCAGGTTCAAGCGATTCTCCTGCCTCAGCCTCCCGAGTAGCTGGGACTACAGGCCTGTGCCACCACGCCCAGCTAATTTTTGTATTTTTAGTAGAGACAGGGTTTCACCATGTTGGCCACGATGGTCTCGATCTCTTGACCTCGTGATCCGCCCACCTTGGCCTCCCAAAATGCTGGGATTACAGGCGTGAGCCACCGCACCCAGCCCTGTATTTTGTAATCTTAAGATTGCATGGTCCTCTCTACTGCCTGACGGCTCATACCGTCATCTCTGACAGGTGAAGATAATTTATTGTCTTCTTCTGTTCTAGGAGATGCCAATAGACAAATTAGCGAATACAAATTTAAGCTTTCAAAAGCAGAACAGGATATAACCACCTTGGAGCAAAGTGTAAGTACTTCTATATGGTACCAAGTGATTTAAATGTCCCTCCTGCATCTAAGTGGCTAACAACCCCATGAGTGCCTGGGTTGCCTTTGCAGTTGGATCAATAATAGTTCTGTATTAAAATAGAAAAGCCAGCAGAGAGCACTTATTGGGGCATTTTAGCCTTCTGTTTTCTCTAAAAACATAGGAAACTATAGCTGTCATTGTTCTTTGTAGATATTTCAAGAGAATTCAAGATCATCATTTGTAACAAAATCCCTTACACATTCCAAAAAGTCTAAGAACTTTTCCATTTAGTGAGTCTCCTCCCGTATTGCTTTGGCACTTAAACAATATGGTCATAATAAAACTTAGCATGGGAAATTGGCCCTAAAATGACTCTACAGCTGTAATCCTCTCTGGGGACATTTCTTGATTTATAAATAGCAATTGAGTTCTAAGAGGACTTATGACTCACCCTTAGGGGACTTGTTAGTGTTAGATTACTTCGCATTTATAATGACACTGTATTTCCATCTTGGCTACCAAAAGTGGTGACTTCTAGTGCCTAGTACTAGAGGCCTATGTTCTCATACTTACAGATTAGCCGGCTTGAGGGACAGGTTCTGAGATATAAAACTGCTGCTGAGAATGCTGAGAAAGTTGAAGATGAACTGAAAGCAGAAAAAAGGAAGCTACAACGAGAGGTACTTCTTTTAATATGCTTCTTGGAGAACACATTCCTAAAAAGAAAAAATCTTTTGGAAATAAATTCTTAGCTGTGTAGGAAATGTGATACTTAAGGAAACAGCAGTGGAGTCACTTAACTAATTTGTGTTGGTTTTTGACCTGCATAGTGACTGCCATTTACTTTTATGTTTTGGTCAATTAGATAATAAGTAAAAAGATAGTTTTTATTTCTGCTTCAGATCAGGTCTATTTCTCCAACTTCTATATATCCTTTCTGTGATTAAAACAAATAAACAATCCTCAGTATCATCATTTAACACCTCTGACAGAAAAAATGAGGCTGTGGGTCCTATGCAAGTCCATCACAACTAGCAGTGCTTTCATTTCCCAGGAAGTTGAAAATAGAGTAGCACTGGATGTTGTTTCTGACCACATGTAGTGACTGCACTCTCCCTGTCTCCAGTTACGAACAGCACTGGACAAGATTGAGGAGATGGAGATGACCAACAGCCACCTGGCCAAGCGGCTGGAGAAGATGAAGGCCAACAGGACAGCACTTTTAGCCCAGCAGTAGGAAAACCACCCTTCAACCTGGGTGATGCTCCTTGGGGCCCTACCTAGAGGGACTGACTTTTGTCCATTGACACAAACCCCTTTTAGTACTGTTTTGAGTTTTGTCATTAAAACAGCCACCTTTGTATTTTATAATTTATGAGAGAATGAAGCCAGTTTGAATCTTCATGAATGAACACTTTGGATTTTGTTGTAGTTTGATTCTAGGCTAGAACCAGTCCATGCTGTTTTTATTTTTTATCTCTGTAATTGTAGAATCATGTTTACTCAACATTTTTCCCCAGCTGCCTCAGTAACTGGGCACTCGGAGGCCTTGGCACGGGTTCTGGAGGACAGACAGCAATTCTATGAGTGCTCACTGAGATACTTGCTGGAGACCTCAGAAAACACAAGTGCCTTCTCCACGGTGCAATTCAGACTTCAGTGATCTCCAGTGGTCAAAAGACATTTACCCTTAATATCAGACGACATTTGTATTTTAGTGAAGAAACAAGTTCTTGGGTGGGGAATCTATGTTTCACTCAAATTTATATGTTTGGAGGAAAAAAGCCTTTTTTTTTGTAAAATATTTAAATTTATATAAGAAAATGTTAGAAAAAAATATGGGGGAGTGTATATAAAACTCGCTTTATTGCATGGGGCAGGGGAAGTCCAGGCCTAATACTCTTAAAGTTTAAGAGTTGGGTCCTTTTTTCTTCAATACAACTGTGCTGTACCTTGTAAAGTATTTTATCTGCTGCTTATTTGTGGAATGAAACCTCAAACAAACCCAAAAGGGGAGGGTAGGGCAGGGTGGGCAGATCGGAAATCTACCTGCAGATTCTATTAAATACACCCTTTTGCCAACCACAATTGGCTACTGACATGTTCATTTTGTTACAGGAGACTTTAAAACAAATCATGGCAACCACATCCCTCTTCTTTTGTCTCCTTCTCGAGGAAAAACAATTTGGAATGTAGAACTTTTAAAGACTAGTTTCATCTTTAGAGGTACCCTGTCCAAGAGGTTTTTTAAAATCATGAAGTGCAATTACTTTGCAGAATTTATGGTTCTCTTTTGCTCTTAGTACCCAGGTGGTTTTATTGAAATGATTATTGTATCTTTAAAATGCTTACATAGAAAATATATTGGGGAAAATCTAGTGACTAAAGGCACATAAGATAATAAAAGTAGACTTTAAAAAGGTAATTCAAAAGTGAATAAAATCTGTAATATTTGTTCCTTTTTTAATTAGCCATTTAAAAAATATGGATACCAATCTCCTGAACTGAGATGATTTTCTATAAATTTTCTTTTTTTTTCTTTTTTTTTTTTTTGAGACAGAGTCTCACTCAGTCACCCAGGCTGGAGTGCAGTGGCACGATCTCGGCTCACTGCAACCTCTGCCTCCCAGGTTGAAGTGATTCTCCTGCCTCAGCCTCCTGAGTAGCTGGGACTACAGGTGTGCACCACCACGCCCGACTAATTTTTGTATTTTTAGTAGAGACGGGGTTTTGCCATGTTGGCCAGGCTGGTCTTGAACTTCTGACTTCAAGTGATCCGCCTGCCTCAACCTCCCAAAGTGCTGGGATTACAGGCGTGGGCCACTGTGCCTGGCCTCTTTTTTTTTTTTTTGAGACAGTCTCGTGCTGTCACCCCTCCTGGAGTGTAGTGGCATGATCTTGGCTCACTGCAACCTCTGCCTTCCCGGTTCAAGCTTGATTCTCCTGCCTCAGCCTCCCAAGTAGGTGGGATTACAGGTGCCCACCACCACACCCTGCTAATTTTTGTATTTTTATTAGAGATAGGGTTTCACCATGTTGCCCAGGCTGGTCTTGAACTCCTGACCACAAGTGATCTGCCTGCCTCAGCCTCCCAAAGTATTGGGATTATAGGCATGAGCCATTGTGCCTCAGCCTATACATTTTCAGTAGCAAGTTGTGTGGTTGGGGGTGGGTGGAAAGGTGTTCTAAAGTGCAGGTTTATTCTAGAACTCCATCCCAGCTAGAACCAACATACTGTGTGGCCCAGCTCTTGAAGCTCAGAAAACCCCCTATTCCTCTCCACTAAAGGTCACTCAGCCTGTGCCCCACCTGGGCTCATGGAACCTCACTTCTGAGATGTCCTGGTCTACTTTGTGGAGTTCTTACTGTTCAAAACTGACCTTGCCTATTTTGTGGCACAATAAATATGTGTGTAACATTCTGTCGTCCTAGTCTTTCCAAGTGAAATTGCTCCATTTCTTCATAAGATGAGAGTAGTCTGTTCTTTATCACTGAACTTTCTTCACTGAGTCTTGGAATCTGGATTTTACCTTAAAACCATAGACATTCTTCCTTCCCGAGCTGAATGCTCCATTTCTCTAAATGTAGGCTAATATTTATTAAGGAAGCTTATTTTGTCACTCACAGTTTAAGTTTATATTTTTACATCATTCTTCAAAAAAGATTACCTAGAAACTTCTTTATCTTAAGCTATTAGTACTCATAGTCATTAACAAAGTGGGCTAACTTAAAAATTCATACTTTTGCTGGTCGTGGTGGCTCATGCCTGTAATCTCAGCACTTTGGGAGGCCAAGGCAGGATCGCCTGAGGTCAGGAGTTCGAGACCAGCTTGGCCAGCATAGTGAAATTAGCCGGGCGTGGTGGCAGGTGCCTGTAATCCCAGCTACTTGGGAAGCTGAGGCAGGAGAATTGCTTGAATCTGGGAAGCAGAGGTTGCAGTGAGCCAAGATCATGCCACCGCACTCCAGCCTGGGCAACAGAGCAAGACTCAGTCTCAAAAAAAAAAAAAGAAAAAACCCCAAAAACCAAAAACTCATTATAGATGAAGTAAGGACTATTTTCTTTCTTCAAGTTTTTTTCCTTAATAATTAGCTTTGGTTACTGAAGACACTAGATGATCAAATCCAGCCTTCTCCATGGTCAGCGCCGTCAGAGCCTGCGACATGTTCAAGAGCTCTTTTTGGCCTCTGAACTGACACAATATATAAATAATAAAATTAAATAAGAAATTATGTTAGGATACATCTGACTATTTATTTATAATTAATCCACCATGTATAAAGGAATGCTACCAGCTAGAAGGCAAGTGTAAGTCTTAAGTGCTACCAACACTTACGTTGGTACACTTTGTATACCACACTTTGATACAACACTTTGCATCGGAATACAGAGAAAGAACAACACATCCCACAGTGCATAAATGGCCATATTTAACACCTCTCAAAGACTTTGTATAGATCAGGCAGGTTAGCAAGTTGCAGGATATTTCCATCTTCTGTGAAATGTTTAGGAGGCAGAATGTGTGAGCGCAAGGCTTTATAAACAATGTGTTCCACAGTCCACTTCCAGGAGTTTGGAATGGAGCCAGGCACTTCACTCTGGAAAACACATTAGATGTCATAAGCCTCCCTGTTTGCATCCCAACATATACTGGTATCCTGGCTGATGGGATGTGCACTGAGCCTGGAAAGACTTGGTGTTATCTAGGGCTTTTGAAGTGGATCTTGTGCACCAGCCTCTCAGGGATACACAGGCCTGAACACAAGAGGATTTTTTTGTTGTTGTTTATTTATTTGGAGACAAGGTCTTGCTCTGTCACCCAGGCTGGAGGGCAGTGGCGTGATCATAGCTCAATACAGCCTCAAACTCCAGGGCTTAAGCCATCTTCCCACCTCAGCCTCCTAAAATGCTGGGATTACAGGTGTGAGCCACTGTGTCCAGCCAACATGAGGTTTTTAAGGGGGGAAAAGAAGCCACTGCTCTGTGGGACTGTCTCCTGTGGAACCTTTGTTTTCATTCAGGGAGAAAATGGTTTTATTGTAGCAGGAGCTAACATCATGTCTGATCCTGACTGATATTTGGACGGCAACCGTAGGAAGTACCTAACTTACCATTAAAATCGGGTCTGAAAATAGTTCTAATCCCCAGGGGAGGAATGAAAATATTAATGAGGATTACTTTGCCTCATTATTCCTCTCCTTCTTGTAAGCCTTAGCTGTCTCATTTGTAAGAAAATATTCTTTCTCAACTGTCCTTCCTTTGCCTGAGGTAAAATTTCCAATCAAATGAGATAGTTTCCACACATCAAATGAGATAGTTTCCACAGAGTTTGGTAAGTGTGTTGCCTTCTCCACTGGAGTGAGAAACTCCCTAGAGGCTTTGGCCAACAGGACTAAATCTCTGCCCTCCCACCTACAGACTTGGAATCCTTGAGCATGCCCGAGCAGCCTTCAGCCTCCTCATCTGAAACTGGCTCACACTGCTTAGGAGATGACTGTGGCCAATCAGGGGTCATACTCTGATTAAAGTGGGCTACCCTTTGATTCAAGTGGGCTACCCTTTGATTCTTAGAATATTTCAACTCTCCCCTCCAACTTCCCCCCAAATATATGTTGATTTTAAAAGCATTATCATCTGACTGGGAAAAGTGACAATGAAACATTAGGAATCCAGGCACCCTTTTTGTGTCAAGTTGACCTGTAAGAGGAGTTATAGAGCCTTGTTTTCCTGGCAGGGCAGTGGTTGGATAAAGAGCAAGGCAAAAAGCTAAGAGATACAGAGGCGACTGACCCAGAATCTGAAGACTGGCTACACACTTCAGAGCCAACAGTGGGAGTATATGGACTCTCCAGCCTTAGACAATCTAACTCAACCTCCTATTTCTCACTGTGATGGCTTGTGCTTTCACATTTGACAATTTCTGAGGTCACTCTGGAGGTATGTTCTACATCAGCAGATGGAAGTAAAACTCATGAATAAAAGCTGACTATTGTGTTTGAACCTTGTTGGGTACAAAGAAATCCCAAAATTTTAGAGATGGGCAAGTTTCATTTCCTAAAGATTGTATGAGGGCCTGTCCTAGTCCTTGGGTGCCAATGTGCATCACCACTGTACCTGCTGGCCTGAGAGGGTCGACTCCTCAGATATGTACTGCTTCCGGATGGAGTAGAACATAGCACATTCTTTACTGAGGCTTTCAAAACATTCCTTTTCTTCGTCCCAATTCACCTGGTCCAAAGAATTCAATACCTCAAAATAGGTATGAATTTAAACATTTTCATTCTAAATGGAGATCACAGACTACTTAAAGCTAAAAAACTAAATATGACATTTTAGGCATTAAAACTATAAATGAGACTGCTGAATATTACTGGGGATGAATATTAGTGAGGATGAGAGCAGGCCTTCAGCTGTCCCACCCTTATCATCTTTATCATTCCATATCAAAGGGTGGTCATGTGCCCTTTCCCTCCAGCACACATGCACGTACCGAAATGCTTAGTATCTGCTTGATCACTGACCTCAGTGGCTAGTCGAAGAATGAAGATAGGCAGTCCCTCCAAAGGGGGCACATAGTTGTCAATCAGAAGGGGTAATCCAATCAGGTTCCCTTCCTGCTTGCAGGAAAAAGACAGGACAAGGGAACAAGAAATAACGCTGTCATAGTTTAAACAAATCCCATTTCTCCAGTGCTTTCCCAGGCCTTGTCCTCCTCTCTGCCACTCTGGGCGACCATGTTACTTGATTGGGCTGGGCACTGGGGGCAGACCTACACACTTAAAGAGTTTTTCATCCTGACACACAGCACAGCAGAACAACCTTTTCTTTGGATCTGTTCATGATCCAAAGAACACATCAAGATGGAGAGCCCCAAAGATCAAGGAGTAAGAAGAAATGGGAGCAAATGGCATAATCTCATTTACAATGGCCTGCAGGGATTCGACTCTCCATGTCTGGGTCCTTCACCCTGGGAACAGAAATAGGCATGAATAGATAATAGTACAGTTATGTAACCTAGAAATGCAAATAGGGAATGGAGAGGATGTCACATATGTCACTTGCTGCTTCTGAGGGAAGGCCTAGTCCTGATCCTGGAACTTTTTTTTTTTGAGACGCAGTCTTGCTCTGTCGCCTAGGCTGGAGTGCAGTGGTGCAATCCCGGCTCACTGCAACTTCTGCCTCCTGGGTTTAAGTGATTCTCCTGCCTCAGCCTCCCAAGCAGCTTGGATGCCACCATGCCCGGCTAATTTTTCTATTTTTTTAGTAGAGCCGGGGTTTCACCATGTTGGCCAGCTGGTCTTGAACTCCTAACCCCAAGTCATCTGCCCACCTCAGCCTCCCAAAGTGCTGGGATTACAGGCATGAGCCACCGTGCCTGGCTGGAAATTTTATTTGAAGAATACAACAGAAGTATAAGAATGGCTGTCATACCTCATCAATTTCCAAAGAGAAATAGTCTGCAAGCATCTCGGCCTTCTTCTTCAGAAACTCAACAATGTATTCAGCAAGTCCTTCTTTGGGACCATCTTCCTCTGTCCAGCCACTCTCTGGACTATCTAAGGCAAGCATGGCGAGGCCAAAGAGTGGTGCTGGCTCCTAGGAAGAAACAAGAACATGAAGGAGCAAGCTTTAACGGGGTATCCAAATGAAGCCTGAATTCCCACAAATCCACTATCAGAATAGCAGGTGAGAAACCACAAATGTAACACTCATCCCCCATATACCCCAAAGGAAGTGCCCAAACAATCCACAACAAAACCCCTTTCCTCCTCTTCGTCAATGGCCATTTCAACCGAGAAGATATGACAGACGAAAAGCCTGCTGAACGGATGGGAAGGGTGAAGTCCTGGGGAGGTACTTTCCTTCTGTGTAGCCTTAAGGACTCAACTTTCATATTTCTAGAAAACCACGAGGCAGATCATTTCTTTCTACTGCCTCATAACTAAAGTGCGGGGGTGAGGATGGAGAGTAAGTTAAATTGAATGACATTTCAGGTCAATCATCTAATGCAGAAACAAAGGGAAAACTATGCTTAAAAATAAGATGCCTACGTTATCTTCCATTTCTCCCCTTCTGATGATGTTATGTTGTTACTCATACTTTTACATATGTTATAAACCCACAGGACATTATTTTTTCATAATAGAAGAGTCCATTATCAAAAGGATTTAACAATCCTGAATGTTTATGTACCCTACCCAGTAACAGAGCTTTAAAATATACAGGCTGGGCGCGGTGGCTCATGCTTGTAATCCTAGCACTTTGGGAAGCCAAGGCAGGTGGATCACGAGGTCAGATTGAGACCATCCTGGCTAACACGGTGAAACCCTGTCTCTCCTAAAAACACAAAAAATTAGCCGGGCGTAGTGGCAGGCACCTGTAGTCCCAGCTATTCAGGAGGCTGAGGCAGAAAAATGGCGTGAACTCGGGAGGCGGAGCTTGCAGTGAGCCAAGATTGTGCCACTGCACTCCAGCCTGGGTGACAGAGTGAGACTCCATCTCAGAAAAAAAAAAATTTTTTTATATATATGTGTGTGTGTGTGTGTGTGTGTGTGTATGTATGTAAATGAAGGCAAAAACTAAGAGAACTGCGAAGAGAACAGACAAATCATAATTATAGTTGGAAGTTTCAATACCCCTTTCTCAATAATAGAACAGGCAGAAAATCAGGAAAGACATAGGAGATTTGGGCATCACTATCAACTTGATATACTTAGAACATTCGACTCAACGAGATCAGAATACCAATTCTTTTCAAATACATATGGAACATTTACTAACACAGACCATATTCTGGGCCATAAAAAAAGTTTCAGTAAGTGTAAAAAAAAAGGCAAGTATGTTCTTTGACCAAGATGGAAATAAATTAGAAATCAGTAACATATTTTTTAAAAAATCCTCAAGAAATTGGAAACTAAATAACACGGTTCTAAATAACCTGTGGGTCGAAGAAATCGAAAGGGAAATTAGAAGGTATTTTGAACTGAATGAAAATGAAAACAAACTATCAAAATTTGTGGGATGCTGTTAAAGCAGTGCTTAAGAGAAATTTGTAGCACTTAACACCTGTATTAGAAAAGAAGGTAGGTCTCAAATCCGCGACCTCAGCTTCTACCCTAAGAAATATGAAACAGGCTGGCCGCAGTGGCTCACACCTGTAATCCCAGCACTTTGGGAGGCTGAGGCGGGTGGATCACCTGAGGTCAGGAGTTCGAGACCAGCCTGGCCAACATGGAGGAAACATCTCTACTAAAAATACAAAAATTAGCTGGGTGTGGTATACTTACCAACTCATTCTATGAGGCCAGCATTACCCTGATACCAAAACCAAAGACTAAAAGAAAACTATAAACTAGTAACATTCATGAGCACAGATAAAATAATTACAATAAAAATTTTAGCAAATCAAATCCCATAATATATAAAAAGGATTGTATATTATAACCAAGCAGGGTTCATCCCAGGAATGCAAAGATTGGTTTAACATATGAAAATTAATCAATGTAATTCACTATATTAACAAACTATAAAAGAAAAATCTTATGATTATCTCAGTAGATGCAAAAAAAAAAAAGCGTTTGAAAAAAATTCAACATCCAATCCTAAATAAAGTCTCTAGCAAATAAGGAACAGAGGGAAGTTTCTCAACCTCATAATGGGCATCTACAAAAAAACCTATCTATGGCTAACAGCATACTTAATGGTAAAAGACTTTCCCCCTAAGATCAGGAACAAGAGAAGGATTTCCAGTCTTACCACTTCGTTTTTCCTATCTTTTTTTTTTTTTTTTTTGAGACAGGGTCTCGCTGTGTTGCCCAGGCTGGAGTGTAGTGGTGCATTCTCAGCTCACTGCAACCTCTGCCTCTTGTGTTCAAGCATTTCTCATGCCTCAGCCACCCAAGTAGCTGGGATTACAGACGTGGACTGCCATGCCCAACTGTATTTTGTATTTTTAGTAGAGACAGAGTTTCACCATGTTGGCCAGGCTGATCTCAAACTCCTGGCCTCAAGTAACCTGCCCACCACAGCCTCCCAAAGTGCTAGGATTAGAGGCATAAGCCACCATGCCCAGCCCATTATTACCACTTCTATTCAACATTGTATTGGAGACTCTAGTCAGTGCAGTCGGACAAGAGAAAGAAAAGGCAGCTGGGCACAGTAGTTCATGCCTGTAATCCCAGCACCTTGGGAGGCCGAGACGGGCAGATTACCTGAGGTCAGGACTTCAAGACCAGCCCGGCCACATGGTGAAACCCCGTCTCTACTAAAAATACAAAAAAAATTAGCTGGGCGTGGTGGTGGGCGCCTGTAATCCCAGCTACTCAGGAGGCTGAGGCAGGAGAATCACCTGAACCCGGGAGGTGGAGGTTGCAGTGAGCCGAGATCCAGCCACTGCACTCCAGCCAGGACGACGAGCAAAACTCCATCTTAAAAAAAAAAAAAGAAAGAAAAGAAAAGAAAAGAAATAAAAGGCATTCAGATTGCATAGGAAGAAGTAAAAGTTTCTTTATTCTCAGAAGACATGTTCATATATAGAAAATCTGATAGAATCTACAAAAAATCTATTAGAACTAATAAGTGAGTTGAACAAGGTTGCAAGATACAGCATCAATGTACAAAACTATACGTATTTCTATATACTAGCAAATAAACAATAGGAAATCGAAGTTTTTTGGCTGGGTGAAGTAACTCATGCCTATAGTCCTAGCACTCTGGGAGGCTGAGACAAAAGGATCACTTGAGGCCATGAGTTTGAGATTAGCCTTGGTAACACAAGACTCCCGTTTCTATGAAAAAAAATTTTTTTTTAAATTAGCCAGGTGTGGTGGTACGCACTTGTATTCCTAGCTACTTGAGCCTAGGAGTTCAAAGCTTCAGTGACCTATGATCACGCCACTGCACTCCAGCCTAGGCAAGAGTGAGACTCCTGTCTCTTAAAAAAAAAAAAAAAAAAAAAAATTTGAGGCCAGGCGCAGTGGCTCACACCTGTAATCCCAGCACTTTGGAAAGCCAAGGTGGGCAGATCACCTGAGGTCAGGAGTTCAAGACCAGCCTGGCCAACATGGTGAAACCCCATCTCTACTAAAAATAATTTTAAAAATTAGCCAGGCATGGTGGCAGATGTCTGTAATCCTAGCTATTTGGGAGGCTGAGGCAGTTTGAGAATCACTTGAACCCAGAGGGTGGAGGTTGCAGTGAGCCAAGATTTTGCCACTGCACTCCAACCTGGGCGACAGAGCAAGACTCTGTCTCAAAAAAGAAAAGAAAAAATTTTTGAAAAACATTTAGCATTTAAAAATGTGAAATACTAAGGGATTTATCTAACAAAAGTTTTTCACCCTAAATTGATCTAGATTCAACATAATCCCTATCAAAATCTCAGCAGGCTTTTTTATAGAGTATATCACATGAAAAAAGAAGATATGAAACCATATAAACAGGTAGTATGATTTTTAACTCAGAACTAAAATTCGGCATTGAAAAAGTTTTTGACAGTTTTCACAAAAAGCATAGGAAAAAAAAAGTCTTGGAAGAAATAGACTAAAATTGTTGGTAGGGGTTGCATTTGGACCATGGCTTTAGACAATGTTTATTTTTGTCCCTTTCCAAGTATTAAGTGTCAGTAGATACTTATTTTTTTGAGGGAATCTCGTTCTGTTGCCCAGGCTGGAGTGCAGTGGTGCGATCTCAGCTCACTGCAACCTCTGCCTCCTGGGTTCAAACTATTCTTCTGCCTTAGCCTCCTGAGTAGCTGGGATTACAGGTGCCCACTACCATGCTAATATTTGTAATTTAGTAGAGACAGGATTTCATCATATTGGTCAGGCTGGTCTTGAACTCCTAACCTCAAATGATCTGCCCGCCTCGGCCTCCCAAAGTGCTGGGATTACAGGCATCAGCCACTGCACCCGGCTGAGTATCAGTAGATATTTATTAACTTCTGTACTAATAAACATTTGTTTAAGTTGGCTACCAAATGACTATTTTGCTAAAAAGTATAAAACTTCTTATAGACACCTCCATATGCAAATCATACAATACAGCAACTATCCTAAGAATTTTTAGAAAAAATTAATATACTACAAATAAGATATTAGTGGAGAGCTACTATTTTCAGAAATGATCAGTTGAAATTTCAGAAGTAAAAAGGATCTAAACTTACCGATAACCTCAGAACACCAAAATTGGCAAAATCATAAATGAGTATCTGGTAGAACAGTTCTTCACTGAAAATAAAAATGAAGTGAGTTTAAGGAAGAGCTGAATTCATGCTTGAGATACAAGCAGTTGGGACAAAATGGGAGAAGTAATCCCTGAAACATGGATGAGACAGAAATAGTTCTGCCTGGCTGTGGAATCTGCTTAACAGTCTAACAAAATCTCTTACCCCTCCAAAGAGCTGGGATTCCCAACATCTTCAACCAGGGCTTTGAGTGGCCAGCCTCTAACAGATAGGTTAGAGCACTAAAACCAAGTCTGGCTTGCTACCACTCATGTTCTGTCCCTACCTGTCTGGTGCTATACACTGGTTTCTAACACTCTGCAGTAAAATTTAAAAAGTTTTTTGTCTGCTTACCTTTCCCCCACTTACAAAGAATCCTATAAATCACTTTTTTTTTTTACAACTTATTAAAAATTATATGAAATGTACAGGGAGGGCAGGGAGTCTTCCTAAATAATCAAAAATAGACCTAAGGCAGGATTATACTACGCTGACATGTAGTTTAGGATGATACATTGGCTGGCAATAGTCCAAAAGCAGCTATGAAGTACACACTATATTGAATTACTTCCAAAAACACAATGGGAATAAATCCACATTTATATGGTACTTTATAGTTCTTAAAACACATTGAACCCCACAGACTTGCTTAAAGACTTCTTCTCATCAAAGCAGACAAAGCACCTGCTATGTCTGCATTTTGGTGGGGAAACTGAGGCACCTATTGAGTAGCTGAGTTATTCTATGTCAGTTAGTAAAGTGCTAAAGGAAGGACTTGAATCCAGATATTGAACTCTGAACCCAGTTCTCTCCCTGTGTTTTTCTACCCCCTTACTGGAAAACCAATTCACATTTTGCAAATCTGGGACTGGCCTGAATTTGTATCTGTGAGATGAAAGAACATGAATGCAACTGTGATTTGGGGCCTTGGAGGTCATTCCCTTAGACTTGCTGGAAAAGAAAAAGCAAGGGGAGTAGAATTCCTAACAAATTGAAAAGTGACAGCTCACTATACAAGCCCAAGCATTCTCAAAGCAGACAATGGAACTTGAACAGAGTTGCACCAAATGGGTTTCCGAGCCTAGGAGGAATGAGTTCTGAATACATACAAGGAGGTACATGTGCTAACAGGAAGCTTCTGGACTGGGGCAGTTTCAAGGGATGGCAAATAGGTTTCTATCTCATGTACCAACTCCATGCAATGTATAGTGGCTGCCCCACTGACAGGGCCAATAAGTACTCTGAGCCCACAGCAGGGCTTAGAGGGAGAGTCTCACAGTAGGTAGGTGATGTCTAGTATATGCAAGGTGGCAGCATCCTCCCATATGCATTACCTATTTGAGAACAGATTTAATACAGATTCTAGACTCAACAGGAGCTCATCCACCAAGGTCCCTGGAAACAATCAATAGAAACATTGCCAGCCATGCAACAGTCAAATGAAACTGATGGGGTCACCTTTCCTGTGCTGATCAAGCCCACTGGCTTGCTTGGTGGCTGGAGTAGGCCTTTGCTCCATTCTCAAAGCTGGGAGGAAAGAAGGCATCAGGTCTTCTTTCTCTTGCATCACCTACAATACTCTGTTGCATACAGAGAATTCTCTAGCAGCACCAAACCCTCACCACCTGGTTCACAACATTTACAGGGTGCTGAGCAACTACCAAGGACTAGGCTTCTTGGGTTATTTCTTACCCTCACAAACAAACAAACAAAACCCCTGCACATTAACTAGTAATACCACAACTTACAGATGAGAAATCTGAGACACAGTTTAGGAAAGTAACTTGTCTACAGTCAAATAAATGGGAAATGGTCGAACTTGGATTTGAAACCACATCTGTCTGACTCCAAAGCCTGTGCCCTCCCAACTACCTCATGCTGCTCTTCTTAGCTTTTGTGCCTGTGCTCCCTGGACCATTGTTCTAGTGGCTCTGCTTGTTCACACACTCACTGATTTACCTAAGCTTGGTGGTATTGAGAAGGTATAACTTGGTCTGATGCTGTGCCAAGGCCCACTGAGGATTCACACAGCCCACGAAGGAGTGGTTATGCAACATCTCCCGGAGAACTGCAAAACAAAAAATAAAACCAAAAAACAGGTAAGTAATGGAATCCTACCAACCCCACTTCATTGCCCAAAGCACCAAGCACCAGAGCTAGAGACACCAAGTAAGCAAAGAAGCCTGAATTGAGCCTCCTGGTGAAAACAAACACAAATGAGGAATAAAATAGAACTAATCTTTTAACACACAACAAGGAATTGCTAAAAGATTAAAGACACCCAAGGATCAAAATCTAAGACAAAGTAGGAACTCAGGTAACAAGATCTCTGAAGTCAACTTTATCCAAAGACATTTGAGAAACCTCAGGAATCACAAACATTAGTTTTCACAGGCTCTGAAGGTGGCAAAAGGAGGACAAAAGCATGGAATGGTTTGAAATGGAGAGTCTACTAGGAGGCCACTTTCCCAAAACATGAAGCTGAGACTCCAAAGGCTGCACCCCCAGTGAAAAGGAAAACCATACTACTATGCCCATGCCCACTTCCCTGCCCCTCCAAGGGCAGTAAGCAAAATCGCCACCTCTAGCATTGGTGTTGGAAGAAAAAATGACACCCTGTGAATCTGTAATCATAAACTGGTCCTCATATGCTTTTCCAGTCAGGATTCATGCTAAGCAGGTACCTGAAAACCTTAAGCCGAGATTTTAATTTAAACTGATAATCGGGGCTGACTGTTCCTCCAGTTTCCTAGTAGAATCAAATGCAAATTCTCTCTGCAGAATTTCATTGTCAACCCAGGCTTCAAGTAATTCCCCACAGATAAAGTATGAGGAATTAACAGTTACAAAATTACAAAAAAAGCCCCATGAATTAGAATCCGGAAGAATCCACAGAATGAGACCTGTAAAGGTTTCAGGAATTGGAAAGATCAGCAAATAACATAAAATAAGTATGTTCAGCATGCTCAAGAAGTATTAAAACCATGAGTAAACAGCAGGACACTATCCACTATCTCCTGGGATCAAGATTTCCAAATGAGCACATAAAGTTTTTAAAAATGAAAAATACAATAATTGAAAAGAAAAATCAAGATAAACTTAAAAACAGATTTGACAAAGTTAACAAGGTAATTAACTGGATGGTAGATCAACAAAATTATCCAGAATGTAACACAGAAAGATAAAGAAACTGAAAATATGTAAAGATAACTTATGTACATGGGAGATAATAAATACATAACTCATGTTCCAGAAGGAGTCGGAGAGAGGGCAGGAAGAGGACAGTATCTGAAGACTTCGAAGACAAAATACCTGAGAATATCCCAGAAGTGATGAAAACCGTCAGGTCTCAGCTAGCAAGCCCAACAAAATCCACACGTGACACACAAGGTTACTACGTGGTATTTTTAAAAGGAGATCTTAAAGGTACTCAGAAAGAAGAGAGATTACCCACTAAGTAAATAAAATATAAGACCGGTAGCTGAATTTTCAACAGGTAACAAATTTTAAGACCGATAGCTGAATTTTCAAGAGCAAGAGTAGAAATCAGAAAATGATACACTATTACCTTCAATGCACTAAGAAAAAATAATTGCCAATCTGGAGTTTTAAACCCAACACAAATACTTTTCAAAATAAGAGTGAATTAGACAAAGCAAAAAAAGTTTGCCATGGCTATTGTTTGAATGTCTGTGTGCCCACAAAAACCACAGGTTAAATCCTAACCCCCAAGGTGACACTATTAGGAGGTGGGGCCTCTGGGAGGTGATTAGGTCTTCCCTCATTGTTGGGATTAGCGGGATTCGCCCTTATGAAAGAAACTCCGGAGAGCTAGCTATCCCCTTCCACCATGTAAGGATACAGCTAGACAGCGCCATGCATGACGAAGCGGGCCCTCACTAGACACTAAATCTGCTGGGGCCTTGATATTGGACTTCCCAGTTTTTAGAACTTCTATTGTCTTAGGCGTGAAAGGACTAAGCCACCAAAGGCCCCACTAAAGGTTCAGGCAGACCATAAAACAGCTACAGGAAAGAATTATGATCAGATAATATGTGGCAAATCCAAACAAACTGACAATAACAAGTATCACAGAACAAGTAGATACAGGCATACATCTGAGATATTGCAGGTTCAGTTCCAGACTACAGCAATAAAATCAGTATCACAATATAGTAAGTCATGTGAAATTTTTTGTTTTTCAGTGCATATAAACTTATGTTTACACCACACTGTAATCTATTAAGTGTGCAACAGTATTATGTCTAAAATCAATGTACGCAGCTTAATTTAAAAACAGTTTTTTGCTGGCCGGGCACAGTGGCTCATGCCAATAATACCAGCACTTTGGAAGCCCGAGGCAGGCGGATCACCAGAGATCAGGAGTTCGAGACGAGCCTGGCCAACATAGTAAACACCTGTCACTACTAAAAATACCAAAAGTAGCCAGGTGTGGTGGCACATGCCTATAATCCCAGCTACCTGAGAGGGTGAGGCACAAGAATCACTTGAACCTGGGAGGTGGAGGTTGCAGTGAGCCTGGGCGACAGAGTGAATCTCTGTCTCCAATAAATTAAATAAATAAAATTAAAAAGGTTTTTGCTAAAAAATGCTAATAGTCATCTGAGCTGTTGGCGAATTGTTATCTTTTTGATGGTGGAGGATCTAGCCCTGATGATGGCTGTTGACTGATCAGAGTGGTAATTGCTGAAGGCTGAGGAAGCTGTTGCAATTTCTTGAAATAAGACAACAGTGAAGTTTGCTGCATCAATTGATTTCTCGTTTCATGAAAGATTTCTCTGTAGTTTGTCATGTTGTTTCATAGCATTTTACTCACAGTAGAAATTCTTCCAAAACCAGTGTCAATCCTCTCAAACCCTGCTGCTGCTTTACCAATTAAGTTTATATAATATTCTAAATCCTTTGTTGCCATTTCAACAATATCAACAGCATCTTCACCAGAATTAAGTTCTCTCTCAAGAAACTACTTTCTATGCTCATCCATAAGAAGCAACTCCTCATCTGTTCAAATTTTATCATGGGACTGCAGCAATTCAGTCATATCTTCAAGCTCCACTTCTAATTTTCTTGTGATTTCCACGACATCTGCAGCTACTTCCTCCAATGAAGTCTAGAACCCCTCAAAGTTATCCATGAGGGTTGGATGCAATTTCTTCCAAACTCCTGTTAATGTTGATATTTTGACTTCCTCCCAGGAATCTTGAATGTTTTTCAGGGCATCTAAAATGATGAATTCTTTCCAGAGGTTTTCAATTTACTTGGCATAGATCCACCAGAAGAATCACTATCTATGGCAGCTAGAGCCCTATGAAATGTATTTCTTAAATAAGACTTGAAAGTCAGTATCACTCCTTGATCCATGGATTGCAGAATGGATGCTATGTTAGTGTTCATCTCCTTATATATCTCCATTAGAGATCTTGGGTGACCAGGTACCTTGTTAATGAGCAGTAATATTTTGAAAGGAATCTTTTTTTCTGAGCAGTAGGTCTCAACAATGGGCTTAAAATACTCAGTAAATCATGCTCTAAAAGATGTGCTGTCATCTAGGCTTTGTTGTTCCATTTATAGAGCACAGGCAGAGTAGAGTTAGCATAATTCTTAAGGGCCCTGGGATTTCTGGAATGGCAAATGAGCACTGGCTTCAACTTAAAGTCACCAGATGCATTAGTACCTATAAGAGAGTCAACCTGTCTTTTGAAGCTTTGAAGCCAGGCAGTGACTTTTCCTCTTTAACTATGTAAGTCATAGATGGCACCTTCTAATAGAAGATTGTTTTGTCTACATAGAAAATCTGTTGTTTAATGTAAGACACCTTCATCAATTAGATCTTCTGGATAACTTGCTATAGTGTCTACCTCAGCACTTGTGGCTTCTTTCCTTAAACCTCATCAGTCTCTGTTGGCTTTCAAGTTTTCTTCTGCAGCTTCCTCACCCCTCTCAGTCTTCAAAGAATTGAAGCAAGTTAGGGCCTTACCCTGGATTAGGCTTTGGCTTAAGGGAATGCTGTGACTGATTTGATCTTCTATCCAGACCACCAAAACTTTATTACAGCAATAAAGCTGTTTCGCTTTATCATTAATGTATAACTTGGCTAACTTGCACAAGAGGCCTAGCTTTCAACCTATACTGGCTTTTAATATGCCTTTCTCATTAAGTTCTTGCTTTCAGTTTTTTTGTTTGTTTTGTTTTGGTTTTTGTTTTTGAGACGTAGTCTCACTCTGTTGCCCAGGCTGGAGTGCAATGGCATGATCTCGACTCACTGCAACCTCCGCCTCCTGGGTTCAGGTGATTCTCATACCTCAGCCTCCTGAATAGCTAGGACTACAGGCGACCACCACCAGGCCTAGCTAATTTTTGTATTTTTAGTAAAGACGGGGTTTCACCATGTTGGCCAGGCTGGTATCGAACTCTTGACCTCAGGTGATCCACCCGCATTAGCCTCCCAAAGTGCTGGGATTACAGGCGTGAGCCACTGCACCCGGCTTCATCCTTTCACTTAAACACTTGTGGACACTTTGGGGTTATTGATTTGCCTAGTTTCAATATTATTGCATCTCAAGGAAAAAGGAGGCCTGAGGAGAGTGAGGAAGACATGGGAACACCCAGTCAGTGGAGGGGTCTGAGCACACACATTTAATTAAGCTCACTGTCTTATGTGGGCATGGTTTATGTCCACATAAGACAGTGAGCTTAATGGTGCCCCAAACAATTACAATAGTAATGCCAAAGATCAGTGATCACAGATCACCATAACAGATATAGTAATAATGAAAAAGTTGGAAATATTGTGAGAATTACCAAAATGTGACAGAGACACAAAGTGAGCACAGGCTGCCATAAAAATGGCACCTAATAGACTTGCTCTACAAAGGGGCCAATCTACAACTAGTAAAAAATGTAGTATCTGTGAAAATCAACTCCAGGTGGGCTAGAGGCTTAAGTATGAGTCTTTTAGGAAACAATCTAAGAGCATATCTTTAATTATCGCAAAGTTAGGATGGATTTCTTAAGCTAAAAAGCCAATCTGTAAAGAACAATTGATAAAATCTGCCTACATTAAATCTAAGAATTTCTGTTCCTAAAACAAGTATTCATTTTAAAACGTTACTGGGGATCCCTAAACTAGGGGAAGATATTTTCATGTAACTCACTACTATCTAGAATATATCAAAAACTCCAAAAATTAGTTAGGAAAGACAAAAAAAAGAGCCCATCAAATATTGGGTAAAAACTTGAACACACACTTAACAGTTGATGAAATATACTTAATTTATTTATTGATTATTTATTTATTTATTGCTCTGTTGCCCAGGCTGGAGTGCAGTGGTACAATCTCGGCTCACAACAACACCTACCTCCTGGGTTCAAGTGATTCTTATGCCTCAGCCTCCCAAGTAGCTGGGATTACAGGCATGTGACACCATACCCAGCTAATTTTTATATTTTTAGTAGAGATGGGGTTTTGCCATGTGGCCGGGCTGGTCTTGAACTCCTGGCCTCAAGTGATCCACCCACCTCGGCCTCCTAAAGTGCTGGGATTATAGGCATGAGCCAATGCGACTGGCTGAAATACATTTAACTTTATTGCAACCAAGAAAATGCAAATAAAAACTACCATCAGATATTGTTTCACAATCATCAAACTGGTAAAAATCTGACAGTATAATTATTGGTGATAATATAAATGAATATGACCCCTCTGGAAAATAATCTGTCATTTTATGACCCAGCAATAACTCTCTTAAATATATGACCTAGAGCTTCTCATCCAGTATGCCAGGCCACCAATCAACTCATATGAGGCTGGGAAGCAAGGTGGCATGTGGGGACACAGGGACTGAGACCATATGAGTCCTCCAACTGTCCTTCAACAGAAGAATGAATGAACTGTAAATTCATGAAGCAGAATCTGTATTATACAGAAAAGGTAAACCAGAGCTATATGTAACAAGATGGATGAATCTTAGGAATATATGTATAGCCACATGTAAATTGCAGAAAAACTAAACTTACAGTGTAATTCTACTTTTATAAAATCTAAAGCTTGCAAAACTAAACAAATTTTTAGGACTACAAATGTAGGTAATAAAACTGTAATAAAAAACTATAATAAAAAAAGGAAATAATAATCCCAAAATTTAGAATAGTAATCACCTCTAAAGAAGAAGGGAAGGGAATGGCACAGGGGAGCAGCACATAAGAGCCTCAAAGGTGATGGTGATGTCCCATTTCTTAGGCAGGTGCTATTGTCACAAGTGTTCATGTTTTTCTGTAGACGCTACATATATTTTATAAATATGATTTTTAAATTTACCAATGTATATGCAGGAGTGTGTTATGCACATATATATATACTTGTGCATATATCTATGTGTGTGTATATGTATCTTTGTTTTCATGAAATAAATAAAAATATCACCAGCAAAAAGGAAGAGTGGGGACAAGAGAGGTTGGAGAAAACAGCATGGGTCATAGCACAGCAATAAGCCTATACATTATGTTTTTACTATACTTTTCTTTTTAAGCTTTGGCACCACAAGTGAATTATACTATTATAGAAGTTCTGCAATACTATCCCCCACTCCACAAAAAGAGGTTTATTTTCTTCATTTTTAGAGTAAGTATTCCTCTCTGTTCCCACTGGAAACTCGATGTCTCTACAGGATGTTCTGCGTAGGCGGAAAATGATTATTTTAAAAGCTGGAGAACATCAAATAATCCTGAATAATGAGGCACTGGAGGAAAGGGAGAGCAGTGTAATCCACTAAAACAGTCAGAGATTTTCCACACAGAATGTTCATGGACTGCTCTGACGCATCCAGAGCTACTGAAGCGCAGCCCTGCCAGCAAGACGGGGAAGGGAGGCAGCAGTATCAAGCACAGGGCTTTTCTTCATTGGGCATTGTGAGGCTTCTTGTACCTCTTCACAGCCTCTTATCAGGACTTAAAACAACTTTCATTTCGTCCCTAACCTAAATATCCCCATAGTGCTGGTCTGCAGGCATTTCCCTGCCAAAATCAGACAAAATCCGTCTATACTTCAAAGCCAAACCACATATCTGAGTTCATAACTGAGGCCTTGAGTCTCAGCATCTTTTTCTGAGAAGCAGCAAGGGAAACCAAACCTGAAGAAAGGGCGACCAGTCCTCTAGTTCCTAATGCTCACTTGCAAGGGTAAATGCCCCCATCCCCTGCTGGCTGTCTTCCAATGGCCACTGTATGCCAGTACCTTTGCTGTTACCAGAGATAATCAAGACACCCTTCCATCCCTCTCAGGAGATCTCACCCTGGCTTTCTGCTGAACTGGCCTCATATCTCTATTAGAGGATTTCTTTCATTCTACCTAAACAATTCCCAGATAACACCACGGTATTCTTTAAAGCAGGGTTCATAGTTGATCCATTTCACTTCCTACTTCTGAGCTTGGCACAGTACATTTTTTACAGAGAAGTTACTTGACAAATGTTCGCCGAACTGATTTCTTGTACCAAAAAAACCTGTCACCTAGTGACAAACCATGAATATATACATTCAGACCCAGGACTGTTCACCAAAGAGCAAGAAAATGAAATTAAGTGTGGATATCTGGAGGCAAAAAACGTTAAGGGTATTTTCACTCTAAATGGTAGCAAATAGCTTATGACATTTCTTAACCCCATTAATTAACAGATCAAAATTATGGGACTAGCAGTAAGTAAATTCAGTCATTACTAATCCCTGAGATGAGCCTTATTCCATAGAATGCTTGCCTGGATACTGGAACCTGTCAAAATTAACCTCACTTGTTAACTCAAAATGTGTCCACCATGGATGGGTAAATCCCTAAACTCAAGAGAACTGTCTAACTGAACGTTCAACTTTGACATCCCTTTAAAATAAAGATTCTAGGGCTTTACCTCCCAGGCTGCTCCTCTCAATCACTGACTTGCTCCCTTAGCAAATATCTACTGAGTATACATGCCAGGTACTCTGCTCAGCACCAAGGACGAGGCAGTGAGCTCCACAAACATGATCCCTGCACAGACAACACACTGCTCAAATAATCATACAGGTCAGGTGCAACTAAGAAAGCTGTGACAAGGAATGTATCTCTTACTTCTTTCATGACCTGGGGAACTTCATCAGGGAGTAGTCAGCCTGTTGGTCTATTAAGGCTAGTGGTCTTCCTCGTCAAATCTGAGCCTCAGTCAAATCCCTATACAGCATTCAACTCAAAGAGAATCAGCTTCTCCCAGGCTGGGGCTTTGGGTGTCAACCAGACACCAGCGGGTAGGGGCTCATGGCAGAGGTCCCTCTCCTTGAACAGTGCCTTACAGATTATAAAGCACACACACAGTATCTTAAGTGTTCATCACCACAGCCCAGTAAAGGCTGCAGTGTAGCACATTTTACAAAGCAAGAAAATCATGCCCAAAATGTTGAACAAATTTCTGTCTGGTCTCTGAATGGTGTAGGTGGTGGGAGCTTCAGAGGAGTTCTGGCTCCAAAGCAAGAGCACATTCCATTCCCCACAGCACAGGCGACTCCGTCTGTAAGACCTACACCAGCATGTTTGAAAACACCAGCCCCAGTCGATGGAATCAGAATTACATGGCATGCTTGTCCTGCAAGGGCTGTTGACCTGGTTATGCATCTAGCCTTCCTGCATGAAGGCCACTGCCAGTAGCAACCCACCACCAACAAGGCAGGAACCTGGGCCTGTTTTTGATTGTGGAGATGTTGCAATTGGTCTGTCCTCTCCATTTTCCCTTCCATTTTCCTCATCTTTAAAATAGAGAAAACAGCATCTGCTCTGCCTCCCTCACAAGACTATTCTATAATTAAGTGAGATACTGTGTAGGAATATACAATTTTAAATCATTTAGATTTATCATTTTAGCCTCAGCAAGACTCCAAAGCTGACCAAACTTGAGGCAGGTTAG
The DNA here is from genome assembly GCF_003255815.1 of Theropithecus gelada. NCBI lineage: Eukaryota > Metazoa > Chordata > Mammalia > Primates > Cercopithecidae > Theropithecus > Theropithecus gelada. The sequence continues at coordinate 103,349,331 of NC_037669.1, forward strand.
CTTTGTTAATACACTGCACTGAAAACAGTTTGATACTATTCAGAAAGTTATTGACATTGTAACTTTCAACAGCCTGCTATACATGAGGGAGACAAACCCTTAAAGAAAACTCATAATTTCCAAACTGAGGGAATCTGTCCATCAAAACCACTGTGAGGAAGACTGCTAAATGCATCAAGTAACAGCTCA